>NC_053027.1:574599964-574726589 GCF_003073215.2 Triticum urartu | reverse complement strand
TTGATGCACCGCTAGGTGACAGACCTATTGCAGGAGCAGAAGCAGACGTTATGAACGTTTGGCCAAGCTCAATATGATGACTACTTGATAGTTTAGTGCACCATGCTTAACGGCTTAGAATCGGGACTTCAAAGACGTTTTGAACGTCATGGACCATATGAGATGTTCCAGGAGTTGAAGTTAATATTTCAAGCAAATACCCGAGTTGAGAGATATGAAGTCTCCAACAAGTTCTATAGCCAAAAGATGGAGGAGAATCGCTCAACTAGTGAGCATGTGCTCAGATTGTCTGGGTACTACAATCGCTTGAATCAAGTGGGAGTTAATCTTCTAGATAAGATAGTGATTGACAGAATTCTCTAGTCACCATCACCAAGTTAGTAGAACTTCGTGATGAACTATAATATGCAAGGGACGACAAAAGTAATTCCCAAGCTCTTCGTGATGCTGAAATTGACGAAGGTAGAAATCAAAGAAAAACATCAAGTGTTGATGATTGACAAGATCACTAGTTTCAAGAAAAGGGCAAAAGGGAAGAAGGGGAACTTCAAGAAGAACGGCAAGCAAGTTGCTGCTCAAGTGAAGAAGACCAAGTCTGGTCCTAAGCCTGAGACTAAGTGCTTCTACTACAAAGGGACTGATCGCTGGAATCGGAACTACCCCAAGTGATTGGCGGATAAGAAGGATGGCAAAGTGAACATAAGTATATTTGATATACATGATTATTGATGTGTACTTTACTAGTGTTTATAGCAACCCCTCAGTATTTGATACTAGTTCAGTTGCTAAAAGTAGTAACTCGAAAACGGGAGTTGCAGAATGAACAAGAACTAGTTAAGGGTGAAGTGACGATGAGTGTTGGAAATAGTTCCAAGATTGATATGATCATCATCGCACACTCCCTATACTTTCGGGATTAGTGTTGAACCTAAATAATTGTTATTTGGTGCCAGCGTTGAGCATGAACATTATATCTGGATCTTGTTTGATGCGAGACGGTTATTCATTTAAATCAGAGAATAATGGTTGTTCTATTTATATGAGTAATATCTTTTATGGTCATGCACCTTTGAGAAGTGGTCTATTTTTGATGAATCTCGATAGTAGTAACACACATATTCATAATGTTGAAGCCAAAAGATGCAGAGTTGATAATGACAGTGCAACTTATTTGTGGCACTGCCGTTTAGGTCATATCGGTATAAAGCGCATGAAGAAACTCCATATTGATGGACTTTTGGAACCACTTGATTATGAATCACTTGGTACTTGCGAACCGTGCCTCATGGGCAAGATGACTAAAACACCGTTCTCCGGTACAATGAAGCAAGCAACAGATTTGTTGGAAATCATACATACTGATGTATGTGGTCTGATGAATATTAAGGCTTGCAGCGGGTATCATTATTTTCTGACCTTCACAGATGATTTGAGCAGATATGGGTATATCTACTTGATGAAACATAAGTCTGAAACATTTGAAAAGTTCAAAGAATTTCAGAGTGAAGTGGAAAATCATCGTGACAAGAAAATAAAAGTTTCTACGATCTGATCGCGGAGATGAATATTTGAGTTACGAGTTTGGTCTTCAATTAAAACAATGTGGAATAGTTTCACAAACTCATCCCACCTGGAACACCACAGCATAATGGTGTGTCTAAACGTCCTAACCGTACTTTATTGGATATAGTACAATCTATGACGTTTCTTACCGATTTACCAATATCGTTTTGGGATCATGCATTAGAGACAGCTGCATTCACATTAAAAAGGGGCACCATCTAAGTCCGTTGAGACGACACAATCTGAACTGTGGTTTGGCAAGAAACCAAAGTTGTCGTTTCTTAAAGTTTGGGGCAACGATGCTTATGTGAAAAAGTTTCATCCTGATAAGCTCAAACCCAAATCGGAGAAATGTGTCTTCATAGGATACCCAAAGAAGACTGTTGGGTACACCTTCTATCACAGATCCGAAGGCAAGACTTTTGTTGCTAAATTCGGAATCTTTCCAGAGAAGGAGTTTCTCTCGAAAGAAGTGAGTGGGAGGTAAGTAGAAAACTTGATAAGGTAATTGTACCTTCTCCCTTATTGGAAAGTAGTTCATCACAAAAATCTGTTCCTGTGACTACTACACCAATTAGTGAGGAAGCTAATGATGATGATCATGTAACTTCAGATCAAGTTACTACCAAACCTCGTAGGTAAACCAGAGTGAGATCCGCACCAGAGTGGTACGGTAACCCTATTCTCGAAGTCATGCTACTAGATCATGATGAACCTACAAACTATGAAGAAGCGATGGTGAGCCCAGATTCCGCAAAATGGCTTGAAGCCATGAAATCTGAGATAGGATCCATGTATGATAACAAAGTATGGACTTTGGTTGACTTGCCCGATGTTCGGCAAGCCATTGAGATTAAATGGATCTTCAAGAAGAAGACTGACGCTGATGGTAATGTTACTGTCTACAAAGCTCGACTTGTCGCAAAAGGTTTTCGACAAGTTCAAGGGGTTGACTACGATGAGACCTTCTCACCCGTAGCGATGCTTAAGTCTGTCCGAATCATGTTAGCAATTGCCGCGTTTTATGAAATCTGGCAAATGGATAAACAAAACTACATTCCTTAATGGATTTATTAAAGAAGAGTTGTATATGATGCAACCAGAAGGTTTTGTCAATCCTAAAGGTGCTAACAAAATATGCAAGCTCCAGCGATCCATCTATGGACTGGTGCAAGCATCTCGGAGTTGGAATATACGCTTTGATAAGTTGATCAAAGCATATAGTTTTATACAGACTTGCGGTGAAGCCTGTATTTACAAGAAAGTGAGTGGGAGCACTACAGCATTTCTGATAAGTATATGTGAATGACATATTGTTGATCGGAAATAATGTAGAATTATTCTGCAAAGCATAAAGGAGTGTTTGAAAGGAGTTTTTCAAAGAAAGACCTCGGTGAAGCTGCTTACATGTTGAGCATCAAGATCTATAGAGATAGATCAAGACGCTTGATAAGTTTTTTCAATAAGTACAAACCTTGACAAGATTTTGAAGTAGTTCAAAATGGAGCAGTCAAAGAAAGAGTTCTTGCCTGTGTTACAAGGTGTGAAATTGAGTAAGACTCAAAGCCCGACCACGGCAGAAGATAGAAAGAGAATGAAAGTCATTCCCTATGCCTCAGCCATAGGTTCTACAAAGTGTGTCATGCTGTGTACCAGATCTATTGTATACCCTACCACTGAGTTTGGCAAGGGAGTACAATATTGATCTAGGAGTAGATCACTGGACAGCGGTCAAAATTACCCTTAGTGGAATAAGGATATGTTTCTCAATTATGGAAGTGACAAAAGGTTCGTCGTAAAGGGTTACGTCGATACAAGTTTTGACACTAATCTAGATGACTCTAAGTCTCGGTCTAGATACATATTGAATGTGGGAGCAATTAGCTAGAGTAGCTCCGTGCAGAGCATTGTAGACATAGAAATTTGCAAAATACTTACGGATCTGAATGTGACAGACCCATTGACTAAAATTATCTCACAAGCAAAACATGATCACACCTTAGTACTCTTTGGGTGTTAATCACATAGCGATGTGAACTAGATTACTGACTCTAGTAAACCCTTTGGGTGTTGATCACATATCGATGTGAACTATGGGTGTTAATCACATGGTGATGTGAACTATTGCTGTTAAATCACATGGCGATGTGATCTAGATTATTGACTCTAGTGCAAGTGGGAGACTGAAGGAAATATGCCCTAGAGGCAATAATAAAGTTATTATTTATTTCCTTATATCATGATAAATGTTTATTATTCATGCTAGAATTGTATGAACCGGAAACACAATACATGTGTGAATACATAGACAAGCTTAGTGTCACTAGTATGCCTCTACTTGACTAGCTCGCTAATCAAAGATGGTTATGTTTCCTAACCATGAACAAAGTGTTGTTATTTGATTAACGAGGTCACATCATTAGTTGAATGATCTGATTGACATAACCCATTCCATTAGCTTAGCACTCGATCGTTTAGTATGTTGCTATTGCTTTCTTCATGACTTATACATGTTCCTATGACTATGAGATTATGCAACTCCCGTTTACCGGAGGAACACTTTGTGTGCTACCAAACGTCACAACGTAACTGGGTGATTATAAAGGAGCTCTACAGGTGTCTCCAAAGGAAGATGTTGGGTTGGCGTATTTCGAGATTAGGATTTGTCACTCCGATTATCGGAGAGGTATCTCTGGGCCCTCTCGGTAATGCACATCACATAAGCCTTGCAAGCATTGCAACTAATGAGTTAGTTGCGGGATGATGTATTACAGAACGAGTAAAGAGACTTGCCGGTAATGAGATTGAACTAGGTATTGGATACCGACGATCGAATCTCGGGCAAGTAACATACTGATGACAAAGGGAACAACGTATGTTGTTATGCGGTCTGACCGATAAAGATCTTCGTAGAATATGTAGGAGCCAATATGGGCATCCAGGTCCCGCTATTGGTTATTGACCGGAGACGTGTCTCGGTCATGTCTACATTGTTCTCGAACCGTAGGGTCCGCACGCTTAACGTTACGATGACAGTTATTATGAGTTTATGCATTTTGATGTACCAAACTTAGTTCGGAGTCCCGGATGTGATCACGGACATGATGAGGAGTCTCGAAATGGTCGAGACATAAAGATTGATATATTGGACGGCTATATTCGGACACCGGAAGTGTTCCGGGTGATTTCGGAGAAAACCGGAGTACCGGAAGGGTTACCGGAACCCTCCGGGGAAGTAATGGGCCTTATTGGGCCTTAGGGGAGAGAGAGGGCTGCGGCCTAGGAAGTGGCGCCCCCCCACATGGGGAGTCCGAATTGGACTAGGGAGGGGGGCGCGGCCCCTCTTTCCCTCTCGCTCTCCCCCTCTTTCCTTCCCCCTTAGGGTTTCCTAATTGGATTAGGAAAGGAGAGTCCTACTCCCACTAGGAGGAGGACTCCCCCTCCCCTTGGCGCGCCCCATAGGGCCGGCCGGCCTCCCCCTTGCTCCTTTATATACGGGGGCAGGGGGCACCCTAGGACACACAAGTTGATCCACGTGATCGTTCCTTAGCCGTGTGCGGTGCCCCCTGCCACCATATTCCACCTCGATCATATCGTTGTAGTGCTTAGGCGAAGCCCTGCGTCGGTAGAACATCATCATCGTCACCATGCCGTTGTGCTGACGAAACTCATCCCCGAAGCTTTGCTGGATCGGAGCCCGGGGAGCGTCATCGAGCTGTACGTGTGCTAAGAACTCGGAGGTGCCGGAGTAACGGTGCTTGGATCGGTCGGATCGGGAAGACGTACGACTACTTCCTCTACGTTGCGTCAACGCTTCCGCAGTCGGTCTGCGTGGGTACGTAGACAACACTCTCCCCTCTCGTTGCTATGCATCACCATGATCTTGCGTGTGCGTAGGAAATTTTATGAAATTACTACGAATCCCAACAATTTCCACTCGGAAGGCACTATCTTACTCAATCAGCTAGTTTTCGTCCCGATGGTAATTCTTTCACTCGGAATATTTTCACTCGGAATATTTTCACCTGGAGGACAATTTCACTCGGATGACCATATTTCCACTCGGATGACTATATTTCCACTTGGATAATAATAAGTTCATCCGGTCAGCAAACTTTCACTCGACCGGTAAATTTTCACTCGACCGTGAATTTTCACTCGGATGGTAAACTTTTTCACTCGGATTTCCGACTGAAAACATAGCCTGATCTTGTCTTGTCTCTCCAGGCCTCATAAGACCACGGATTGAGACGAATTATATATGAAAATCGATCGGCTCGACGAGGCGAAACTTTTCTGTGTTGAAGGTTTTCCGATGCAAGGTCGTCTTGAGGGCCGAATTGCTCACGCATTGCATCAGACACTCATCAATATGTGTGTGGTGTCAAGCGTAATATTTTGGTCTCTGGCCTGTCCAGACCGTATTGACTATAACTTTTGCATATGAACTCGGATTGAGATGATTTATTTATGAAAATCGATCGTCTCGACGAGACGAAGACAATTCCTTTAGAGCACTCCTTCATTTGAGGTCATATTGAGGGTGTAATCGGCCGAAAAGCACTCAGAACATTAAATTTTGTCACTCGGAGTACAGCTTCGGCCACTGAGATGAGGTCGAATGGCGATAGCCTAAACATAAAAGTTGTTCCACTCAACGATATGAAACTTTCTCATGCTGAAAACCCTTTCACTCTGTATCTTGCCAAAATCAGGTGTCAAAAGAAATCTAACTTGGTTGAAGACTTGACTTGGGCACAATTGTATTGGTACCACTTTGAGGTTCTGATTCTCTGTTTTGGAGATATATTCAATTTTATTTCCACTAGTTTTTTTGTTATTTAAATATTCTTTGGTGTTATTTATTTATTACTCCAAATTAACTGAGCCTCTTTTAATTGATCGGCAGGTCAGTGTAAGGTCTTGTCATCTGCTCAGTGGAGTGGCATCAGCAGGCGGTAGTATGGACGCCTCCCTGGATGGAAACAACGGGAAGGGTGGGGCAGCAGCAGACCATAAAAGGGGCAATCCAAAGGGGCATTGATACCAATTCTTCAACAGGCTCGGACGGGGCAAGCCAAAATAGCATAGAAGAAAACACGTCCAGTTCTTCAGGCTCCCACCTCAAAGTAAGTATTCTTCGAAATAGTGGGTCATTTCAAATTGAATTTGTTTCAAATTCCTTCATGCTTTTGTAACCTAATTACTGATTACATGAGGCGCTTCATTAATTTCATTAAGAACTGGCCATTTCCAATTCTTTTAGAAAATACTGTAGTTGTTGTATTGTACCCACACAATCAGTCTGGCACTAATTCAGTTCTTGCTTTTGTTTCTATAAGCAAATGAATTCTGTAGATTGCTCGCAACCATAATTTTTGGTTGTGGTTTTAATTAATAGCCTTGCTTTTCTAAAAACTTTCTATTTGTAAGATATTCTATCATGTGCGCTAAAACAGCAAAATTGCATGTAAACAGCGTAATCATGACGTTAAATAATTGTTTTTTTATACTAAACTTTTATACTTATTTGAAACTATGTATACCATATTAAATTTTGAATTAATATAATTTTGATACTTATCCAAATAACAATGTTTCCAAATTATAGTTATATTATTCCTTTTTATACACTTGTAATATATATCATTGAAAATTTTGATTCTGTAAATTTAAATTGTATAATGTACCAAAAAGTCTCTTGTTAAAAAAATTCTTCGAATTAATTTTCTAATATTGCATAAACTCTATATTATATACACATGTATTTGTATATATATTTGTGTGTTCATATGTATATATACATATATATTCTAATATTATTGAATATCATGTTATATTTTTCTAAATCATATACATGCTAAGAAATATTCTGATAGTGGTTTCTAGTATATATTAGGGCAACAATATTTATTGAAACTTCTAGGCCATAACATATGTGACTTGTAAGTTGGGTTCAATAATAGAATCATCGAAGAAAGAAAATGTGTTGATTGTACTTTTGCGATTCGATTATCTGACACACTCATCTATATGCACTTGGTGGGAGGGGGAGGGGAGCAGCAAGGGTGCACCCTAAGTAGGGGGAATCCTACTTGGGGTCTTCCCCAATTCGGCCTCCCCCCCTTCCATAATTGCCGGAGAGAAAAGGGAAGGGGGAAGAGAGAAAGGACGGGGGGCCGAACCCCCTTTGTTCCTTCTCCAATTCGTCCACATGCCATGGGGGGGCACCCCTTATGGGCTGGTGTGCTCCCCTCTATGGCCAATATCTCCCCCCCCGGGTTTCCGGTAAACCCCTCGGTACTCCGATAAATACCCGATACACTCCGGAACACTTCCGGTGTCCGAATACCATCGTCCTATATATCAATCTTTACCTCTTGACCATTTCGAGACTCCTCGTCATGTCCGTGATCTCATTCGGGACTCCGAACAACATTCAGTCATCAACTCACATAACTCATATAATACTAAATCGTCATCGAACGTTAAGCATGCGGACCCTACGGGTTCGAGAACTATGTAGACATGACCAAGACACCACTTCGGTCAATAACCAATAGCAAAACCTGAATGCTCATATTGGCTCCTGCATATTCTACGAAGATCTTTATCGGTCGAACCGTTATGACAACATACGTTATTCCCTTTGTCTATCGGTATGTTACTTGCCCGAGATTCGATCGCCAGTATCTTCATACCTAGTTCAATCTCTTTACCAGCAAGTCTCTTTACTCGTTCCGTAATACATCATCCTGCAACTAACTCATTAGTCACTTTGCTTGCAAGGCTTCTTATGATGTGTACTACCGAGAGGGCCTAGAGATACCTCTCTGATACTCGGAGTGACAAATCCTAATCTGGATCTATGCCAACTCAACAAACACCTTCGGAGATACCTGTAGAGCATCTTTATAATCACCCAGTTACGTTGTGACGGTTGATAGCACACAAGCCATTCCTCCGGTATTCGGGAGTTGCATAATCTCATAGTCGAAGGAATATGTATTTGACATGAAGAAAGCAATAGCAATAAAACTGAACGATCATCATGCTAAGATAACGGATGGGTCTTGTCCATCACATCATTCTCCTAATGATGTGATCTCGTTATCAAATGACAACTCATGTTCATGGTTAGTAAACCTTAACCGTATTTGATTAACAAGCTAGTCAAGCAGAGACTCACTAGGGACACAATGTTTGTCTATGTATTCACACATGTATTTAGGTTTCCGATCAACACAATTCTACCATGAATAATAAACATTTATCATGAATAAGGAAATATAAAATAACAATTTTTTATAGCCTCTAGGGCATATTTCCTTCAGTCTCCCACTTGCACTGGAGTAAATAATCTAGATTACCTTGTAATGATTCTAACACCCATGAAGTCTTGGTGTTGATCTTGTTTTGCTCGAGGAAGAGGCTTAGTCAACGGGTCTACTACATTCAGATCCGTATGTATTTTGCACATCTCTATGTCTCCCTCCTTGACTTGATCACGGATGGAGTTAAAGCATCTATTGATGTGTTTGGTTCTTTTGTGAAATCTAGATTCCTTTCGCTAAGGCAATTGCTCCAGTATTGTCACAAAAAATATTGGACCCGATGCACTAGGTATTACACCTAGATCGGATATGAACTCCTTCATCCAGACTCCTTCATTTGCTACTTCCGAAGCAGCTATGTACTTCGCTTCACACGTAGATCCTGCCATGATGCTTTGCTTGGAACTGCACCAACTGACAGCTCCACCATTCAATAAAAATACGTATCCGGTTTGTGACTTAAAGTCATCCAGATCAGTGTCAAAGCTAGCATAGACGTAACCATTTACGACGAGCTCTTTGTCACCTCCATAAACGAGAAACATATCCTTGGTCCTTTTCAGGTACTTCGGGATATTCTTGACCGTTGTCCAGTGATCCACTCCTGGAATACTTTGGTACCTCCCTGCCAAACTTATAGCAAGGCACACATCAGGTCTGGTACACAACATATCATACATGATAGAACCTATGGTTGAGGCATAGGGAATGACTTTCATTTTCTCTCTATCTTCTGCAGTGGTCGGGCATTGAGTCTGACTCAACTTCACACCTTGTAACACAGGCAAGAACCCTTTCTTTGACTGATTCATTCTGAACCTTTTCAAAACTTTATCAAGGTATGTGCTTTGTGAAGTCCTATCAAGCGTCTTGATCTATCCCTATAGATCTCGATGCCCAATATATAAGCAGCTTCATCGAGGTCTTTCATTGAAAAATTCTTATTCAAGTATCCTTTTATGCTATCCAGAAATTGTATATCATTTCCAATCAATAATATGTCATCCACCACTACAGGAATCAGGGCATGGCTGACGGCAAAGGCATGCCTGGCGGATGGCAAAGGCCTTTGCCGTCAGCCAGCAGATGGCACCACGTCTGGCTGAACGAACTACGACAAAGGGCACTTTGCCATCTGCTGGCAGACGACAAAGGTGCAAAGGTCTTTGCCGTCTGTCAACAGACGGCAAAGTTTAGGGTTAGGTCTGTTAAGGGGTTAACGACGTGCTTTGCCGTCTGCCGGCACACGGCAAAGATGTAAAGTTCTTTGTCGTCTGTCAGCAGATGACAAAGCAACCATATAGGACAGCCAAGTGCTCCCCCTGGTTGCACAGGTAGCTGCCACGTGGTAGCTTTGTCGTCTGCTGGCTGACGGCAAACCTCTTTGCCGTCTGCCAGCTGACGGCAAAGTGCCTGTATTGCCCCTGTTTTTTTTCTGTTTTTCTTAAATTCAATCAATTTCACATATATATATATATACCCGAATATTGATAGAAATTCCCATAATAGATCCTTTAAATATTGATAAGGTATTATCAATTATATGGGCAGGGAAGACCCCCTGAAAAAAAAAGAATAAGCAATGTTGAATATTTAAGCAAGTTAAATTAAAAATAAATAAAGCAATGCTGAATATTTAAGCAGCCTTGGCATGTGTGTACGCATACACTGGCACATGGATTCTTGAAGGCAGAAGAAGCTCTGAAGGCTAATCGCATGATGATCTGTATAGCCGAGGAGCAAAGACTGGTACACAGAGGCCAGCCAATTATTCACCGAGAGACAATGCCACGTGAAGAAAGCAGAGTTTCCTGAAGATTGAAGTTTGTCGGCACTCTCTCGCACTTTTCTATATTATTAGAAGGACACGCATGTACCCTAGTAGGACACGCGTGCATACTATGGTGTACTTTTCTATATTATTAGAAGGACACGCATGTACCCTAGACGGACACGCGTGCATGCTATCATGTGTAAAATAAGTGAAGGAAGGCTCCTGAAGGCGTTCCTCGCGGCTATATAAGGAGACGTTGGGCTCAAGAACACAACACAAGACGGGAGAGCATGAAGCACTCAGAGCATCAAGACTCTCCACCAGAGCACCACTTCCTTCGTAGTTTAGCCACCACCACTACTAGTAGAATAGCCAAGAAGGCGCTTAGTTCGCCAAGAGTTTGAAGGTAATTTCCTAGTTGTGTGTAATCCCTTCGGGGCCTCCCCAAAGGGAAAACCATATGTAAATTATGTTGTTGAAATGATGCAGTTTCTTGGTTTCACTTAGTGCTTTTATTTATGAATTTATGGGACGAGTTCTTATGCTAGGGATCCTATAGGAGAAACCTCTGCGTGTGTAGTTCTCTATGTAGCCCAGAGTGGCGTTTGAATGAGAACCTTGTGGCCGTAAAGAAGTGTTCCCTTCGGGTGGAACTGCCTGGGAAGACGATAGGAATTTACCCCATAAATTTGTAATTAAAACTGCTAAGAGAACGTAATTAGCTACATCTGATACAACATAATGATAAATATGGTGAGTACTGAGTAGGATTTTACACCTCTGCGCACACCGTCGGACGAATTGTTGGCCTCGCCAGCCCAGAATAGATCCTGCAACAAATACATAATCAAGTTAAAACGTGAAGGTAATCATATTGAATTAAATATTACTGTGAATAGTGAAGTACTATTCCAAATAGTGTACTGAATAGTAAACACTATTATGAATAGTGCCCTACCTAGTGAATAGTGAATACTATTCAAGATAAAAAGTACGTCCTGTCTACCACTTTCACCTAATCACATATTAACCTAATCAAAATCCTAATTAATATTGATTAGAATATATTAGTAAAAAGTAAATTTCCCTATATTGTTGGTATCAGGTCCAGCGTTTAATCATTGAAAGGTTAAAATATTTAAACTTAGAAGTTAGCGCAGGTAAAGTAATAAATACTAAAGAAAATCTAAATTTAAGGTGTAGCGTAAATCCCTCTGAAGAGCATATCTGGCATACATCTCATAGTCAGTTAAATACAGTCGTCGATTTGATATATAACTTTTACATATCTTGGGGGAAAAGACAAGATAATTTAGACCAAAAATTTGAAAGTTTATTCAAAGAATACCAAAAGCTTGCTGATAAGTATTCAGGGTTGAATAATAAAATTGATCTAGCTTTACATAAGCTAGAGGAAGCAAAAGCAAGACAGAATACAATTTGCAAGAATAACGATTATATTAAAGAAGAAGTGCTATCAATAGGCCGTTACTTAAGTAAAGGCAAAGAGTCACTCCCACGCACTGAATCAAGACAAGATATACTTGAAATAAAAAAGTTGGTGCAAGAGGTTAAAACTTTGATTATCTCATAATTATATGACTGAATATACTCAAGCATTAAACGAAGTAGCAAAATACCTGTCACCTCCTGTCGGATTCTCCGATCACGACTCCCCAAAAGAAGATTCCAAAGTAATAATAAGACAAAATAACACAATCATCCAACTATTAATTCAAGTATTAGATAAGCTAAAAAGTGTTCAAAGCAACAAAGAAATTGTGCTATCATCATTTGGAATAGTTTCCTCTACTAGAAATATTAATTCAGAAAAATGGATGTATCTAAAGGCTTTCTTAGAAGAGACAAAACTCTCCAATTATTAAGGCAAGATTCAAGACCTCTGGCCATGAAGCATAGATTATCATGCAAAGCTGATTATATTGATAGTATTGAAGAATTTATAGATATACAAAGGGATCTAGAAAGATATCAGAAAGATACCCTAAGAAAAATAAAACCACAACAAGTATATCACATGGGTATGTTTGAAAGTAAGAGTGGTCTATACAGAATATCTCGAGAAGTAGAATTAAGTGTGTTAACACATCAAGTAGATTTAAGAATTGTAAGCAAAAATATTGAAAATGAATTAAAATATTGTGGTTACAAATATATTCATCAAGGCATGTATATCATAGGAGTAAAAGGTATGACAAGGAAGAAATTAAGCGCGAAGGTTTTGATAACCTTATTAGACAGAAGATGGGAATCTGTGGACAAAGCAGCATTAGGATTTTTGGAAGGAGACATGAATGAAAATAGACTAATAACCTATATAGCTCCAGACCTAATGATGCCCGTAAAAGAATTTATTGAAAAAATGAGTTTTGGTTTCCAAACTAAAGGTTATGAAGATTTTAAAGGAACAAATTTGCTAGTAAGCATAGAATTTATAGGAAGGCTCACTAATAGAAGTAGCTCCAGATATAGAGTAAATGTGAATGACGTAATTGATAGTATGCAATCAAAAGGTATAAAGTTTATGAATCCTCTTAAAATTGGTTCTGAAGAAAGAGCTGGAGAAGAATGGAAGATAGGTGAATTAATAGAGAAAAAAGAATTAAAGCAACCTGAAAACTACATAAGCTATCAAAATTGTGAAGGAAGTAGCAGCATTCGATTTATGAACTATAAAGCTGCATCAATAGAAGACTCTGAATCTTTTATGTCAGAATCAGAAATTAATGATGAGAAAAATAAAGGTATATCTGAATGCATGGAAAAGGCTGATTTAGATGATGAAATAATTCATTGGGAAAAGAAACTAAAGCATATTGAATGGGAATATAGTCATTCTATGACGAAAGATTGGCCTAAAATTAGAGAAAGAGAACTATTTATCATTAGAGAAATTGCAAGGTTGAAGAAACTAAAAAATGATAAAAAGTTTGCCACTAGTAGTTTATCCATGGAACATAAAATTATAGCATCCGCAGAAAGAAAAGCAAATGCTATTATTAATAAAAATGCTATCATTAATAATGATAATAATAATAATAATAAGGATAAGAATATTGTTCAAAATGAAGAAGTTATTAGTGAAGAAGAGCAATGGGATATCAATAATAAGTTATTATTAGAAAGTTATGAGGAGGAGGAAGAACTAATAAAAGAAATATGGTTAGAAGATGAAAGATATGATGATTCAGAACAAAATAGTGATTTCTACAACTCACTAGATGATGTGGGACTTCATAATTTAGACAATGCAATGGAAGCCATGGAAGTAGAAAATAGTGGTAAAAGGAGAAGAGGATATGGAGAATCGTCTGTAAAAAGAGAAGGAGAAAGAGAAAGACCTATCAGATCAGCTGGACAATGGCCTCCAGAAAAAGATGACTATCAACCTACATATATCCCAGGGCAATATAGATATATGGGTACTAAAAGAAGAGATTTTGAAAAACCAGTGCAATTTCAGAATTATAAGAATGATGGCGCTATATTAAACCTAGCAGCTCATGATCCAATAGATTGGCCAAATATAATCAGCATATGGAAAGGTTTAATAGTGCAAAAATATATACAAAATCAGTATAATATAGGCACTAAGGTAGAAGATATGCTAACATATCTTGAAACATTTTTAGGAGAATCTGTAAAAGTTCTATGGGAACAATGGGTAGAGTCATACCCTAGTCAATATGAAGAATTCAAAAGGGCATGAAGTAACCCTAATAATTTTGCGAATGTTATTTCAAATATGATCATAGCAGAAGATCCAGAATTAGGACATACCTCATTACAAAATGAAAGGTTAAGAGAAATAGAAAAATTAACATTAACAAGCTGGAAAGGTATAAAAGAATTTTCACAGCATTATTTGTATAATGCTACTACTGCTAAACAAGGTTTTAATGTAGGTGTAGTAGAAAGATATTTTAATAAGTTGCCTGATCCTCTAGGTTCCATAATATTTGAGGAGTATAAAAAAGAAACAGGAGGAAATGTGGTAAATATATCCCTAGCTATAACATTTGTTTTCAAACAATTAAGAAAGGTGTGTACTAGCATTCAAGCCGAAAGATCTATGAAGAAATCCGATTACAATTTTTGCAATAACATTGTCCAAATACCACTAACATATGGAGAAGAAAGGCATAGAAAAAACAAATACTATAAACCACAAAGGAGAGATAATAGAAATTTTAGAACAAAGAAAAGATATTTCTTAAGAAGGTCAGACAATAGAGCCCCATTCTTGCATAAAAGAAATGTAAGAAGATATAATCCTAAGAAAACCTATGATAAAACATGCAGGTGTTTCATATGTAACTCTCCTGATCACTTAAGTAGAACTTGTCCTAATAAAGACCAGAAAAGATACTCTAGAAAATATGAAGAACAAGAAAGAGTATTAATTATAGACAGCGTTAATGAGAATATATTAGTATGTGATGATGAAATAAAAGATGATGAGTCAATATATTCAATTATAGAGACAGATGAAGTAGAAAATGAGGCTCCAGAATATGAATCAAGTGAAGATGAAATAGACCTGATAGATGAATTAACCGGTTTAAAAATTGAAATGATGAACCAAGTAGATTGTGAACATGATTGGATTAGAGGAAAAGGTGATTATAACATAAAATGTGCTTTCTGTATATATTACCCAAGCCAAGATAATAGGTTCACATGTAGCTTGTGTTTAAAACAAGCATGTGCCTCATGTCTAAGAGCCAATAATCAGAAGTGGAGACAAGAAATAGAATTAGAACCAGAAGAGCGAATAAGCGAATATTATCCAGTAGGGTTAGAAATTTAGAAAATAGAATAAATAAGCTAGAAGCGGAACTAGAAACACTTAAAGATGAGTTACAAAATAGTAATAAGAAAGACAATAATGTTGCTGAAATCACGGAAATGAAAGAGCAAATGGTAACAGTAAGGGATAAAAAAGGAGACAAATTAATACAATTGAAAGATGCAATTACTAGTTTTGGAAACAAATATATTGTTCGATTACCATTCAAAGAAGTGTTAGGAATAAGGATCCCAGTTAAGATTGTTCTTAAGCCAAATATTTCATATAAAATACTGGCACTATTAGATACTGGTTGCACTAAGAATATCATCCATGATAAATATTTTATGAGGATGTCCCGAAATAGTTGAAACTATAGATGATAATAAAGCTGAAGTATCTACTGATATGTCAGGAATAAAGAAGATCCATAATCAGCTAGCATATAATATTGAAGCTTACATAAATGGCACAAAATATATAATAGATGAAATTACAATAAGAGATTTGTCAGTAATAAATGATGACATGATAATAGGGTTAAGATTTTTACAACAATCTTTACAAACCACAATCATACATGAAGAAGGGGTAACATTTATCCCTTAAGATAATGTTCCATACATATCTAAAGTAAGAAAACAAAGAAAGTCCTTGCAAAATGTAGAAATATCTAATTTAGATGATGAATATAGCACAAGTCCGGATCCCCTTGAATTCTGTAAAGACGAAGAACTTAGTGAGACCATAGAAGAATATCATATAGAAAATACATGTACAGAATGCATTGGGTTACAATCATTCTCTCCAAATTGGTATAAAGATATAAAATCTAAAAAGGATATAGATAAGATTGTGCAAAGACTAGAAAGCATACAAATTATTCAGAGAAATACCAATGAAACATTGGGATAAGAACTCTATAGTTTGCAAAATAAATATCATAAATCCAGATTATATAATTAAGTCAGGACCAATAGAAGCTACTCCAAAGGATATTGAATAATTCAAAATGCATATTGAAGAGTTATTAAAGTTAAAAGCTATAAGAGAAAGTAGAAGTCCTCATAGATCTGCTGCTTTTATAGTTAGAAATCATGCTGAATAAGTTAGAGGAAAATCTAGAATGGTAATTAATTTTAAAAGTCTTAATGATAATACAGTTGATGATGCATATAATATACCTAATAAGCAGGAATGGATTAATAGAATACAAAATACAAGGAAGTAAATATTTCTCTAAATTTGACTTAAAGGCAGGATTTTGGCAAGTAAAAATGGCTGAAGAATCTATTCCCTGGACAGCATTTACTTGTCCACAAGGCCATTATGAATGGCTAGTAATGCCATTAGGTCTAAAGAATGCACCTGCACTATTTCAAAGAAAAATGCAAAATATATTTAATGAGAATCAAGCATTTATATTGGTATATGTAGATGATTTGTTAGTTTTCTCAAAATCATACAAAGAGCATATAGCCCATCTTGAAGTGTTCTTTCGAAAGGTAGAACAAAATGGACTCATACTATCCAAAAAGAAGATGGAAATTTGCAAAGAAAAAATAAATTTCCTTGGTCATGAAATAGGAGAAGGAAAAGATATATCTACAAGAACATATTGCAAAGAAAATATTAGAGTTTCCTGATAATATGAGTGATAACAGCAGTTCTTAGGAATTGTAAACTATGCGCGAAACTATATAGACAACTTAGCAAAGTTAGCAGGACCTTATGCTAAATTAAGGACAAATGGTCAAAAATACTTCAATTCCGAAGATATAAAATTAGTAAAGGCCATCAAGGAAAAGGTCAAGAATTTAAAACCCCTAGAATACCTCTAGAAGACAATTATTTTGTAATTGAGACAGATGCATCTAAGGTAGGATGGGGTGCGATACTAAAACAAAAGCCCAATAAATACTCTCCAAAAGCAGATGAAAAAATATGCAGATATGCGTCGGGAAGTTACAAATTAAAGACAGTAAATAATATTGATAGGGAAATCCTTGCAGTTGTAAATGCAATAAATGCATTTAGGCTATATTTAGGATTTAAAGAATTTACAGTGCGAACAGACTGTGAAGCCATATGTGGTATTACAATAAAATTAATAGTAAGAAAAGCTCAACTAGAAGATGGGTCTTATTTGAAGACACCATAGCTGGGAATGGTTATAAAGTGATTTTTGAGCATATTAAGGGAAAGGATAATACCTTACCTGATATATTTTCTCGTGCATCAGTGCATCAAACTTGCAGATATGAAGAAAGGATTATTCCACACCAAGGAGGAATATATCTTCTTTAGAGAAGAAAATAGGCTGAAAGTATTTCAGCCAAATACATTCAATTTCAAGCCAAAGGCTCATATCAAGCTTGATGAAGTTCAACGCTGCATATTGGATAATTTCTGGTTCCAATATACCACCAAAAGAGAGGAAATGGGATATATGTTATCAATTCTGAATAGCTTGGCAGAATATTTTAGCGAACTAAACAAAAAATTGCCAAAGCCAGAAAAGACCGAAATACCAAAAGGTGAAACACTATATCTTACATTTGATGGAAGTAAACCCGGTATATATTTGGAATGGGAAAATATAATGATTGAAAAATTAGATGCAAAAAGAAAAGGACAAGATTTAACATTCAAAAGATATTATAATATAGATGATGCATTACTTTGGGCAAGAAAGGTATTAGGACCAGATTATTATATTGACCCAAAGGCAAAAGACTATATCCAAATGAAAAGAGGCATACCTGCTTCACCAACTCCCACAAAGGGGGAGGCATCAAGCTCTAAAAATATAAAGAAGGAAGAGCCTCCAAAATATAAGACATATCAAGAATGTCTTCTAAAGGGGCTTGACCCTTTAGACAGTGAATACATAGATCAAGAAATGGATAAAAGGTTTGAAGAATTTTCGAAGATAATAAAGAAAGAATTAAAGGAGGAAATATTAAAAGAATTAAAGCAAGAAATGGATGAAAAATTTGAAGAAATAAAGAAAGAATGTGATGAAAAATATGATTTCAATCTGTTAAATGATGATGATCATATGGACATAGCAGGGCATGGGCAGCGGCCTGAATAAAGCCCAAACTGCATATATTGATATTGCTATCAATTATTCTGGCGCGGAGGACCTATACCCGACCCAAATATTGATAGAAATTCCCATAATAGATCCTTTAAATATTGATAAGGTATTATCAATTATATGGGCAGGGAAGACCCCTTGAAAAAAAAGAAAAAAAAGAATAAGCAATGTTGAATATTTAAGCAAGTTAAATTAAAAATAAATAAAGCAATGCTGAATATTTAAGCAGCCTTGGCATGTGTGTACGCATACACTGGCACATGGATTCTTGAAGGCAGAAGAAGCTCTGAAGGCTAATCGCATGATGATCTGTATAGCCGAGGAGCAAAGACTGGTACATAGAGGCCAGCCAATTATTCACCGAGAGACAATGCAACGTGAAGAAAGCAGAGTTTCCTGAAGATTGAAGTTTGTCGGCACTCTCTCGCACTTTTCTATATTATTAGAAGGACACGCATGTACCCTAGAGGGACACGCGTGCATGCTATCATGTGTAAAATAAGTGAAGGAAGGCTCCTGAAGGCGTTCCTCGCGGCTATATAAGGAGACGCTGGGCTCAAGAACACAACACAAGACGGGAGAGCATGAAGCACTCAGAGCATCAAGACTCTCCACCAGAGCACCACTTCCTTCGTAGTTTAGCCACCACCACTGCTAGTAGAATAGCCAAGAAGGCGCTTAGTTCGCCAAGAGTTTGAAGGTAATTTCCTAGTTGTGTGTAATCCCTTCGGGGCCTCCCGAAAGGGAAAACCATATGTAAATTATGTTGTTGAAATGATGTAGTTTCTTGGTTTCACTTAGTGCTTTTATTTATGAATTTATGGGACGAGTTCTTATGCTAGGGATCCGATAGGAGAAACCTCTGCGTGTGTAGTTCTCTGTGTAGCCCAGAGTGGCGTTTGAATGAGAACCTTGTGGCCGTAGAGAAGTGTTCCCTTCGGGTGGAACTGCCTGGGAAGACGATAGGAATTTACCCCATAAATTTGTAATTAAAACTGCTAAGAGAACGTAATTAGCTACATCTGATACGACATAATGATAAATATGGTGAGTACTGAGTAGGATTTTACACCTCTGCGCACACCGTCGGACGAATTGTTGGCCTCGCCAGCCCAGAATAGATCCTGCAACAAATACATAATCAAGTTAAAACGTGAAGGTAATCATATTGAATTAAATATTACTATGAATAGTGAAGTACTATTCCAAATAGTGTACTGAATAGTAAACACTATTATGAATAGTGCCCTACCTAGTGAATAGTGAATACTATTCAAGATAAAAAGTACGTCCTGTCTACCACTTTCACCTAATCACATATTAACCTAATCAAAATCCTAATTAATATTGATTAGAATATATTAGTAAAAAGTAAATTTCCCTATATTGTTGGTATATATATATATATACATTTGAAAATACTTTCAACAAGCATACATATCCCTGCCATATGGATATAGATATTATTTTCTTTCATATCTTTCCAGGATGAGAATCATGTTCTTTCTTTTTTTAGCATAAAAACAATGGTTGTACTGAAACAGAAGTGATTTTGTAAGAAGTCGGTATTCAAATATATAGTAAAGTTTCATCACACATCACTCACGTGTCATGCACCAATCTTGCGTTGGACTATATATGTCTACCATGTGTTCGATAATTTGCACACATGGATTTTTAGTAGCCTACCAGTATGCAATCTTTGCTATGTACGATCCAGTAGGGATTGATTCTTCTGCATGTGCAACCCTAATAGCATATGATCAAAACAAATGATCAAATAGAAGAAGTTTGGTCCCCAATTTATGACCAAATATTTTATATTGTATACACCCAATCTTAAGCATTGTTTGCACAAACATGATTATCCTTTGTCAATCATAGAGGATCTGCTTCAGTTTTTGTATATGTTGTTAGTGTGTTGCATCCCGAATAGACATGTTCTCTACGAAATAGAATTCTTTCGTGGTTGCTTACAAACTTTGTCTGATTTTTACAGGAGCATTATGATTTCCATCAACGATATGCACACATGCATACGTAAACACTTGTGAAATTGTTCTATTTTACTTGAAGCTTCAAGACTAATGAGTATGTGCCAGCACATTTTGTTCACAAGATTTGATCCAAATTTGCAATGTCCACTTTTTGCAGGGAAACATTATTCTTTAATATGCCATGTTGATTTGAGAAAAAGGCCCGCGAAAGAGAAAAGAATGTGGAACCACTACCGGAATCGCCCCCTATGCCGACGGCCAGGGCCGTCGGCATAGGCCTGAGTCCCGTCGGGATAGGCCTATGCCGGCGGCCCCCGTCGGCATAGGGCCGTCGGCAACATATGCATCGGCACAGCCAGGGAGGCCGTCGGCATAGAAAGGCCGTCGGCATATATGATACGCCGATGGGGGCCGTACATCTATGCCGACGGCCCTGGCCGTCGGCAACTACCACGCCTAACGGCGGCCGCCGTCAAGTCTGCCCAACGAACGGTCGCCACGTGGCACCACTATGCCGACGGCCTAGCCGTCGGATTAGTCAAAAACTATGCCGACGGCCCGACCGTCGGCATAGGTGTGCCACGTGGCGACCAGCCGCTGCTCTAGGACCAGGGCTATGCCGACGGCCTGGTCGTCAGCATAATTTGAAACTAAGCCAACGGCCAGGCCGTCGGCATAGTCCTTCATACAGAGCTCCCAGTAGCTGACATGCGGGCGCCTATGCCGACGACCTAGCCATCGGCACAGTTTTTGAACTAAGCCGACGGCTAGGCCGTCGGCATAGGCGCCCACGTGTCAGCTACTGGGAGCTCACGCTAGCCCTATGCCGACGGCCTAGCCGTCGGCATAGTTTGCTTTTGCTTTTTTTTTCTTTTTTCTGTTTGTTTTTAGATCAATTCAATTCAAATAGCAGCACATATCAGCAGATATATATGATGGGATAGACATATAAAACACAACGGGATATCATCCGGCACTATCACAACAATATATGCATAAGCATCATCACACACAAGTCTCTAAATGAACATCATCACAACCAACATAAGCATAAGCATATAGAGAAGCACACAAGTCATCTAAATGATCATCACCACACACAAGTCATCTCAAGCATCATCACCACACAAGGATCATCGAGCACCACGGAGGTCGTCACCGCCAAGACCGCCGAAGCCCAGGTCGTCACTGCTAGCGGCAGCGCTACCGCCAAGACCGCCTCCTCCTCCGCCTCCGTGGATCGGAGTGGTCGGGCTCCGTGTCTCCAGACTGCTACGAAGACCACCGCCAACGGTAGATCCACCTGTTCCCTGCATGTTGAAAAGACATATGCACGGGATCTATGACTGTGTTGAAAGGCATGACATGCTTTGGGTGAATAGATTGGGGATGAACTAACCGGCGAGGGGCCAGTGTTCTGTGCCACAAACTCCTCAAAGCTCATCAGCACTGGTTGTGCTGGAGGGCATTGTGCTGTAGGGAACTGAGGACACCTGCCGGCCGCCATATCCTGAAAAGCCTGCTGCATCTGGCTATCCCTCTGCACTTGGTGTTCATAAAGCCTCTGATGCCACGCCATGGTCTCCTGGCGTGTGTACTCCATGTAGGCCTACGGTATGACATAATGGAACTCATAAAACTACTAAATGCGGAAAATGAAGTGAGAAATGAAGATAAGAGGGAAAATACTTACAGATTGTTGCTCCTGAAAGAGGGACTGTGTACTGGTCACTGGCTGGCTCGTGCGCTGGCTCAGGCTCGGGTCGATCCGACGAAGCTGTGTGTAGGAGATACTAGGAGTGATCACAGCATCGAGAACCGTGTCCCGACCGTGCTCCTTGGGCCCCATCCTCACCACCACCATGTCGTCCAGAGGCGCCGCAATGGGGTCAGGTGTGTCAGGATGTAACTCCAGATACGCTTCGGAGTAGGCCTTCTTCCTCCCTGCGGTCTTCTTGCTGTAGTACTTGGGCTCGCCAGGCTTGGGGTCCTTCCGCGTATGGGCGATCTCCCACGCCTGCATGTGTGAGAGCGGCCGCTTCAGTTTCTCCTCCTGCACCACCAAACAGAGGTTAGTCATACATAAGAAAGTGATGGTAAGTAGAAGAAGAAGAATGTTTAATGGGGTTAGTCATACATTAACTGCCTTGTGGAGATAGTGGTTTCGGTTTCCCTGAGCATGTACTCCCTCCGTCCCTCGGTTAGCCTTATTTTGGGTTCTCATAGCCGCCCAGGCTCCAGCCTCATCACACCAAAGATCCACCAATGCCGCCCAGGACTCGTCTTTTCCATAACACCAATTTGGACACACCTACATAATAAAAGCATAATGGCATGTAGGTGTGTCCAAATTGGTGTTATGGAAGCATAAAGCATAAAGCATAATGTACCACAAGGTAATGAAAGCATAATGAAAAATCTTTTATACTTACCGCCAAGAACTCGGGCCTCTCCAAGGTAATGCCCATCATCCGCGCTTCTTCCTTGGTCATCTTCACACCAAGATAGTCGTGGTAGTATGTGGAGATGGCCACATAGCGCACCTCGTACTGCATCTGGCGGACCTTCTTCTTGCATTGGCGCAGCACGATCTGGTCCGCTCTAGCCCTATGCTCCGGAAGAACTCGATAGAATTTCTACAATCATGCATGAAACAAGAATGGGAGAAGCCATGAGTTAAATCATTCATGAAACTAGAATGGACTTGTGCTTCTGAAGAGAACTCACCCAGAAAGTAGTGATCACGGCCTTGGCATGGGTCTCATGGTCCGCGTGGCGGGCCGCTTCCTAGTGGTCCCAGCTCGTGGCCAAAACCCGACGGTCCGGCTGCCTGACTGGATCAGGACAGTACAACCCCGGCCAATATAACTTCAGCAAGACGGTGATGAGGCCGTTGGGAATACGGACCCCTTTAGAATATATCCAGTTGCTGCAAAAGAATGAACTATTAGCATGTGACAAGAAAAATAAATAACAACCGGAATAAGCATGTGACAAGCAACATAATGAACCACTTACTCTTTTCCCATGGGCTCAATGAGCCACTTCTGCTCCTCAGTAGCAGGAACCTGCTTTGGTAGCTTTGCGTTGCCACGCAGCCACCCCTTCGTGTCAACCCCCTTCCCGTCACCACCATCATCCCCGCCACCACCCTCCTCCTCGCCTGCCTCCCCCTCCCCAACCTCCTCCTCCTCCTCGCCTGCCTCCTCCTCCACCTCCTCCTCCTCCTCCTCCACCACCTCCTCCTCCTCCTCCTCCCTAGAGTGTACCTCACTAGAGGAGGGTACCTCACTAGAGGAGGGCCTCGAAGACAACACCCCTAAGTCGGTGAGGGTGCGCTGTTTCTGGCCGCGACCCCCTGTAGTGGCTCTCCCCCCAGCACCTCGTCCTCTAGAGGCTCTCCCCCCGCCCCCTCCTCCTCTAGGGGCACCTCTCCCTCGACCTCTCCCTCGACCATATCCCTCGAAGCCTTTGGCTTTGGCTTTGACTTTGCCTTTGACTTTAGGCTTGAGAGCTTTTAGCTGAGCAAGAACATCTGCCCCCGAAAATGTTGGAATCTCGGTTACTTCATGAACAACCCGGCCTTTCATGAAGTTCTTCTTGTCTTCCCTGTCTGGATGGTCTGGAGGGAGGAACTGTCGATGCAGGTCAAAGGCTACATACTTGCCACCCTTACTCAGCCAAATCATTCGCAGAGCCTGCATGCACACTGCGCGTGGCATCTTACCACTTGTACACCATCCGCAGAATAGAGCATAGCCAGGAAAGTCATGCATGCAATAGTGCAACCAAACTTTCATCAAGAAATTTCTCTGCAGATCCCGGTCGTATGTCAACCTTGGAAAGTACCAAGAATGGTGCAAAGCATCCACAAGCGGCTGCATAAACACACCCAATTGCTTCCCCGGCTAGTCAGGCCCCGGAATGATGAGCGACAAGAACATGGTCTTCCGTTGCATTAGGGCACCGGGAGGAAGATTGAGCGGAATTACAAACACAGGCCAGCAGCTGTATGGATTGGACGACATACCATATGGATTCAACCCATCACCTGATATGGCTATTCTGACATTCCCAGCCTCGGCTGCTTCCTCGGGGTATTCTTCATCGAATGACTTCCATGCTTCCCCTCCCGATGGATGTATGATTTTTTTTTGGATTGTACCTTATACCTTCCTTGTGCCACTTCATCATTTTGGCAGACTCCTTCGTGATGAAAAGGCGCTGCAGTCTTTTTATAAAATCAAGATACTGAAGAACCTTAACGGGGATGGTTAGCTGCTTTTTCTCACCATCCTCACCGACCACCTCAATGTACCGAGACGAACCGCACTTCCTACAGTACTTGTCATCCGCATACTCGTGCCTAAACAAAAGGCAATTCTTCGAGCAAACATCTATTTTCTCATAATCCATAGAGAGTGCCTTCATGATTTTCTTTGTATCGTACATGCTTTTCGGCAGTTCATGACCCTTAGGGAGGCTGTTAGCCCATACTCCCAGGAATGCTTCGAAGCATTTCTGGCTACAGCCGTACTCAGCCTTGACTGCAATCAGTTGCGAGATGGCATCCAGCTGAGATATTTTCGCACCCGCATAAAGAGGTTTCTTCGACGAGGCCAAGACCTCCAAGAAGGCCTTTGCGGTTGCCTCCGGCTCCTCCGGTTCATTCTCTGAAGGTGTCGCATTTGCCGTTTCTGCAACAATGACATCATCTAGCATGTCCCTGACCCCGTCGTCCTCATATCCATCGATGCGTTGTCGCATCACCTCCTCTCTACCACGGTCCTGCTCGGCTATGTTTATCGGCGGCATGTCAAAGTTTGGCATATATCCGTACGTGCGAAGGTGCTCACTCATGTCCGTCTGATTTCTATGGTGACGTCTGGCACATCTCGCACAGGGGCATGGTGGGATAATTCTCATTGGACGACGGAATATCTCCTTCAAATACACATCGGTTTTCGTGATCCACTCTGATGTTACTCGATTCCGACGGATAAAACCACTGTACATCCACTGATTATCTGCCATCCTCTGCTTTTTTGCAACCCACACAACATAATTAAGGATTCACTTAAATTAATGGCATCAAATTTTCAGTTTCTACCGCGTTTAATCCACCTACATCTCTAATAGGTAAAGATGGGTCCTAATCCCACCCGAGGATGTGTAGATTGAGTATGTTCTCCATTCTACCCCGTTCCGAGACAAAATTTCGGCAGCACCTCCCCGCTGTTCTCCAGATACACGTCTCGGCAAATAGCCGAGAGAATGTGCTCCGGAGAACAATGGGGAGGCGCCGCCAAAATCCTGTCTCGGAACGGGGTAGAACATGGAGAACATACCCAATCTACACATCCTCGGGCTGTCTGTGGAAAACAATGGACAATCCGAAAAAGCTGCGATGATAAATATGCAATTGAATGCATATTCATCCATGCAACCCTTTCGGACGGGAGACCTAGGTTACGCGACTTGATGTGAAAATTTAATCTAGTGACATGGAGGAGATGGACTTGTAGCTCACCCTCGGCTGTAGAGGAAGTAGTCGAACAGCAGAGGGATGCTCAGGGAGACAACGCGTCATACAACGGTCACTCCAATGAAATGCAACACCACAAAGCCTGCAAAATCCATCGCGACAAAAAATTTAGAACATCACAACTCATAGAGCATGTTTAAAACATTTAAACATGCTTCATTTATTTTTGCATCATGTAAGCAAAATACACTATAATCATCATCATCTATTCGTCAGATATTCATCATCATCATCTATTCGTCATCATCATTGATTCATCTCATCGAACCAATTTTTTTGCAGGATATGCAATATATAGCATCTCATCGAACCACATATATAGCATCTCATCTATCCATCTATATATCATGATGTAATATCCACTCATCTATCCATCTATATATCAACAACAATTTTATTTCTAAACTAACCCATCAACAGCATTTTTATATCTTATAATCCATCTATCTAACTATTTATATACCTAACTAATATATCCATCTAAACCCTAAACTAACTAAACCCTAAACTAACTAACTAATCTATAGCAGCAAGCACAGCAAGCAGCAACCAGCGGCAGCAGCAAGCACAGCAAGCGGCAGCGGCGGCAACAAGCAGCAAGCAGCAGCGCAAGCAGCAACCGGGGGCCTCACCGGCGAGGCAGAGGCAGGGCGGAGCGGCGACGGGGCGGAGAAGGGCGGCGACGAGCGGGGCAGTGGCGTCGGGGACGGGGCTACCGAGGACGGGGACCGGCCGGCCCGGCGGCGACAACGGATTTGGGGCGGTGCGGCGGCAGTAGGGGAGGGGATGGGGGCGGCGCGGATGGCGTTAGGGGAGAGGATGGGGGCGGGGCGGCGCGCTGGTCGGGAGGGGGAGGGGGAATTGGGTGGGCGGCCCTGTGGTGGTGGGGCGGTGCGTGCCACTGGGCGGGGCCGGGAGCGGCCGCCGACGGCGGTAGGGGAGGGGATGGCGGGTGGCGGCGGTGTTGGGGCGGGGGCGGTCGGCGCGCGCTGAGTTGGGGGAGGGGATAGGGGTGGCGGCGCGGCGAGGCTTGGGTGGAGGGGGCGGACGGCGGCAGGGAGGGTGGGCGGTGCAGCGGGTCGGGATCCAGCAGCGGCGATGCAGTGGGAGGCGCGGGGGGTCGGGGGGAGAGGAGGAGAACGAGTGGACGGGGCGCCCTAGGGGGATGGATAAGGTGAGTATATGCCGACGGCTTAGCCGTCGGCATATCTCTGTATGCCACGTGTACGCCTATGCCGACGGCCAAGCCGTCGGCATAGGTATATTCTTTTTTTTTCATTATTTTAAGGTGCATTTTTCCTAACACATAAATATTAAACATGTTTATTGGTTCTCACAAAAAATTTGACTGCATTCTGCCCGTCGGAATAGATAGTTTTCGGCCCAACGTGGCTGTTTCCCCCCTCCGTGACACGGCGGCAGCGACGACCGTGAGGGGTGCACACCCCGGAGCCGCGTGTCGGGTGCCTGCGAGTACCATCACACTTCCACAAGCGTAGGAGGGCCCACCGCAACACCTGGCGGCATTGCTACCCCCCCCCCTCCGGTACCCCGTCCGTGAGGGGGGGCACACCCCGGACACGCGTGCCGGGCGTTTTCAACCGCCACAACACTTCCAGACTTGTGAGAGGCCGCCTACGCAAGATTTGGCGGCATGGTAGCCCCCGGTGGCCGCCGGCCACAGCCGTGGACGCGCGAAGGGCAATCCGCGTAGAGGGAATTTTTCAGATACTTCTCCATCACCAAAAATTATGAAAAAATACCATCGTTCCTATAGCACATGTGCCCACGTCGTGCAAAAAAACTCATGATTTTATCGTGCTCCGAGTATTTAGTAATATTGACGCCGCATCGTTACCGCAGAACGTCTACTACCGTGTCATCGCCGTCCGTGAGGGGGGGCCACGCACCGGAGATGCGTCCCGCCTCTTCGGACATGCCACCACGCCACCCCGCATGTATGAGGGCCCGGTGCGACGCTCCGGTGGCATTGCTACCCCCCCCCAGTGCCCCCGTCCCGCCTAACCCTATAGCGTTTGACCACGGGATCTAGCCCTTTGACTTTGCACGGACGAGCTTTGACCAGTGGACCTCCCCACCCGGTTGTGTTAGGTCAGCCCATAGGAACACTTTGGAGCAACATCCGGGCCAGACCCATAGCAAGATCCCCTCCGTGTGGACCCCACGCGTCCGTTTCCCCCCTTCCAAGTGCCGGCGGCAGCGCCGTCCGTGAGGGGGGGCACACCCCGGACACGCGTGCCGGGCGTTTTCAACCGCCACAACACTTCCAGACTTGTGAGAGGCCGCCTACGCAAGATTTGGCAGCATGCTAGCCCCCGGTGGCCGCCGGCCACAGCCGTAGACGCGCGAAGGGCAATCCGCGTAGAGGGAATTTTTCGGATACTTCTCCATCACCAAAAATTATGAAAAAATACCATCGTTCCTACAGCACATGTGCCCACGTCGTGCAAAAAAAATCATGATTTTATCGCGCTCCGAGTATTTAGTAATATTGACGCCGCATCGTTACCGCAGAACGTCTACTACCGTGTCATCGCCGTCCGTGAGGGGGGCCACGCATCGGAGATGCGTCCCGCCTCTTCGGACATGCCACCACACCACCCCGCATGTATGAGGGCCCGGTGCGACGCTCCGGTGGCATTGCTACCCCCAGTGCCCCCGTCCCGCCTAACCCTCTAGTGTTTGACCACGGGATCTACCCCTTTGACTTTGCACGGACGGGCCATGACCAGTGGACCTCCCCACCCGGTTGTGTTAGGTCAGCCCATAGGAACACTCTGGAGCAACATCCGGGCCAGACCCACAGCAAGATCCCCTCCGTGTAGACCCCACGCGTCCGTTTCCCCCCTCCAGGTGCCGGCGGCAGCGCCATCCCTGAGGGGGGCACACCCCGGACACGCGTGCCGGGCGTTTGCAACCGCGACAACACTTCCGGACTTGTGAGAGGCTGCCGGCGCAAGATTTGGCGGCACGCTAGCCCCCGGAGGCCGCCGGCCACAGCCGTAGACGCGCGAAGGGCAATCCGCGTAGAGGGAATTTTTCGGATACTTCTCCATCACCAGAAATTATGAAAAAATACCATCGTTCCTATAGCACATGTGCCCACGTCGTGCAAAAAACTCATGATTTTATCGTGCTCCGAGTATTTAGTAATATTGACGCTGCATCGTTACCGCGGAACGTCTACTACCGTGTCATCGCCGTCCGTGAGGGGGGGCACGCACCGGAGACGCGTCCCGCCTCTTCGGACATGCCACCACACCACCCCGCATGTATGAGGGCCCGGTGCGACGCTCCGGTGGCATTGCTACCCACCAGTGCCCCCGTCCCGCCTAACCCTGTAGTGTTTGACCACGGGATCTACCCCTTTGACTTTGCACGGACGAGCTTTGACCAGTGGACCTCCCCACCCGGTTGTGTTAGGTCAGCCCATAGGAACACTTTGGAGCAACATCCGGGCCAGACCCACAGCAAGATCCCCTCCGTGTAGACCCCACGCGTCTGTTTTCCCCCTCCAGGTGCCGGCGGCGGCGCCGTCCGTGAGGGGGGCACACCCCGGACACGTGTGCCGGGCGTTTGCAACCGCCACAACACTTCCAGACTTGTGAGAGGCCGCCGGCGCAAGATTTGGCGGCATGCTAGCCCCCGGAGGCCGCCGGCCACAGCCGTAGACGCGCGAAGGGCAATCCGCGTAGAGGGAATTTTTCGGATACTTCTCCATCACCAAAAATTATGAAAAAATACCATCGTTCCTATAGCACATGTGCCCACGTAGTGCAAAAAAAACTCATGATTTTATCGCGCTCCGAGTATTTAGTAATATTGACGCCGCATCGTTACCGCAGAACGTCTACTACCGTGTAATCGCCGTCCGTGAGTGGGGCCACGCACCGGAGATGCATCCCGCCTCTTCGGACATGCCACCACACCACCCCGCACGTATGAGGGCCCGGTGCGACGCTCCGGTGGCATTGCTCCCCCCAGTGCCCCCGTCGCGCCTAACCCTGTAGCGTTTGACCACGGGATCTACCCCTTTGACTTTGCACGGACGGGCTTTGACCAGTGGACCTCCCCACCCGGTTGTGTTAGGTCAGCCCATAGGAACACTTTGGAGCAACATCCGGGCCAGACCCACAGCAAGATCCCCTCCGTGTAGACCCCACGCGTCCGTTTTCCCCCTCCAGGTGCCGGCGGCGGCGCCGTCCGTGAGGGGGGGCACACCCCGGAGCCCCAAGACGGGCGTCTACGCATGCATGAACACTTTCACATATGCATCGGGACCTGTGCAATGTTTCGGTGACATAGCTACACCCCGAATCCCCCCACCAACCAGAATTCCTTCCGTGTCGACCGTTTCCCCCCTCCGTGACACGGCGATAGCGACGTTCGTAATGGGGGGCAATCGATATACCATTGGGTATGTTTTTTTAGATAAGGCATAATTATCTTATGCAAAAGCAAAAAACTAAAATAAAGTAAAAATAACAAAACAAAGTAAAAATAAAAAAAATAAAATAAAATACACGTATGCCGATGGCAATGCCGTCGGCATATCTGTGCACACACGCAGATTGTCCCACGGATCGATGACGTGGCGTGGCACACAGATCGATGACGTGGCGAAGGGGCCTATGCCGACGGCTATGCCGTAGGCATATCTCTCCCACAGATAAAATAAAAAATTAAGTAAAGTAAACATATGCCGACGGCAAGGCCGTCGGCATATCTGTGCACACACGGATCGATGATGTGGTGTGGCACACGGATCGTTGACGTGGCAGAGGGGCCTATGCCGACGGCTGTGCTGTAGGCATACCTCTGCCACAGATATGCCGACGGCCGCCGTTACCGCCCGTCGGCGTAGGATAAACGCCGTCAAGTGGTCAGCACTGACCGGGAAGGTGGGCCCAGGATATGCCGACGGCCTGTCCTATGCCGACGGGCCCCGTAGGCGTATCTCTAGCGGTCCCGACGGCCTCGTCTATGCCGACGGCCCCGTCGGCATAGATTGATGTATGCCGACGGCTTTTCTACGCCTACGGCCCATCCTCGGCCGTCGGCATAGGTGCGGCGATGCCGACGGGGGCCGTCGGCATAGATTCGGCCGTCGGCAAACGCAGTTTTTCTGGTAGTGAACCCATGACTGTAAAATGGCGCAGCGAAGCGCGCGTTAGCTTCTAGTCTAGTCCTATTCGGTAAAGGACAGAAAACTAGTATTGCCGGACACGGACATGTGTTGTCATGTTTAATTCCAACATGTAGTCAGAGCAACTCTAATGGGGCGACCCATTTCGTCCGCCCGCGTCCGTTTGGGTCGACGCGGACAAAAGTGGTGGCCCAATGCGCCGATCCAAACTCAAATCGTGTCCGCCCGGCGTCCGCGCCGACCCATTTCCGGCCCAAAATTGCGCCTGGATTGCGTCGGCGCGGACACGAAGCTGACGCGCCGCGCGTCTCCTCGCCGTCCGCCGCGTCCCCACCTGGCGGCCACCCAACCGCCACCGGTAGTCTTATTTATGACGACCACCGACAGCGGGCCCACGCGTCAGCCAGTGCGCGCGTCCTTTTTTAACCGCGCGTGCGGAGGGGTTGGCCTCATCCACTTCTCCCGTCCACATCTGGCCCCCACCACTTCCTTTGCTTCCTCGTCGGCGACCGCAAACCCTAGCACGCGCCATGGGCCTCTTCGGCAAAAGCAATGGCAAGGGGAAGGGCACCCCCGGCGCCTCGTCATCCCGTGCTTCCCCTCCCCCTCCATCGCCGGCGCGTTTCCGCCCTGGACGCCGGCGCCTGCACATCCCGGTGCACCAAGCGCGGTGGCACTGGGAGTACAGGCAGCCCCTGCCCTACCCCGACGTGACGCTGCCGCACCATTGGCATTTGGATCCAAACCGGATCCCGGTGCCAGCGGTTCCGCGGACCCAGCGGGCGCACGACGACGAGGTGCGCCGGCGCCACGCGCTGCTCAAGCCGGAGCAGCATCGGCTGCCCGAGTATGCCACCGACTCTCCTAACTGGGAGGTTTGGTTCGCCCTCGAACACGAGGAGCAACGGTGCTCGGGTGTCGACGTCGTCCCGCCGCCGCTCCCGCAGGTAGAGCCGGAGCACATGGATGCGGAGGCAGAGTACCAAGCCGCCCTCGAGGAGGCCCTGCAGCACACGCTGGAGGCTCGCCGCATCGAGGAGGACTCACACTGGGATGGGCTGGAGCAAGCCCTTGCCCTGTCGGCGGCGGGGGACTCCGTCCACACCCCGCTCTTCGTGCCGCCGCCTCCGCCGTCGCCGCCCGTACAGCCCACGCCGGAGCCGGAGTCGGAGCCGTCGCGTAAGCGTTCCCCGCCTCCACCCACTTGGCCGGAGGAAGGCCTACTCGTGGACGGGCCAGTACCGCGAGTGGGTGAGCGCGCCTCCCGTCCACTTCGCCGCGACACCGGAGGAAGAGGCGGCCCACCTTGAGCGATGGAAGGAGCATTGGCTCCGCCAGGAGCAGGCCGACGGCGAGGAGCAGATGCGCTACGAGGCCATGCTCCAACGTGACGCGCGACTTGCCGCAATGCCGCCGCCCCAGCAGACGCCAGAGGAGGCTGCCCTAGCAGCGTACCAGGCGGCGTTCGGGTGGGCTGGCCCTGCTCCGGTCTTCATCGACCTCACCGACGACGGCGGCATCGAGGTCAAGGGCAAGGGCAAGGCCGACGACGTCTAGTGCAGCGTGCGGGGCGGCAGCAGGCGGGCGCAGACTTTTTTTAATGTTTTATTTAATGTTTATTATATCTAAGTGGACTTTAGCCGGTGTTTGACCGGCCACTTTTATGTTTAATTATGTTTATTTCGTGCAACTTGTTTTTTTCACGCCGGCACATTTGGGTCGGCCTCCCTGTTGGGCGGTCAAGCCGACCCATTTTGAAATGCGGACGCCGGCGTCCGCCTGGCCAACCCAAACGGATAAAAAGCGGACAAAGCGCGCGTCCGTTTGGGTCACCCCGTTGGAGTTGCTCTCACAGATGCATCCTGCAGCCCTCCACATGCTGGTGTCCTCCCTAAACAGATCTTGGACCCTGTCCGCAGTACTGGCGACCACATCGATGATCCTCGATCCTCGAGTCATGCTCCTTCCATATTCTTGAATGCAACATGATTTTTTAGAAAGGAATATATTAATATCGCGAAGATACCAATTACACCCGGCCTCTATACCAACAAGATGTCCAAAGAAAACAAGGATACACAAAAAGTAAAATAAAAGAAAGAAGAAAAAAGAACCGCCACGGTGATCAGTCACTAGCAACAACAGCCCTCTAACCACCACCAAAGGCAACACCCGGCTTACAAAAGAGGTTCTACAAATGCAACGCCTCCAAGAAGGAAAGATTGCATAAGCGTTGTCGTTGCCCGGTCGAATTTAAATTTTCACCCTGGAGAAAGTCTGAGTTCACCGAAAAACAATGCCTTTAACAAGGTCATTGCCAGGTACAACTAATGAAGGCCAGATCTTAGGTTTACACCCTAAGAATCAAGACACGGTACTCGAGGAACACCACCAAAATTGCATACCTCCAGTGATGCCGCCCCGCTTGCCAAGGCCGCTGTTGCAATCCACCGAACACCTAGCAGACAATTGGCATCGCATAAGTGGCCTCTCCCCCGACGCCTGCGCCATCTCCCGAGCTGCAAGATGCGTCATTGTCACCGGTGCATGTGGCTTCTGAGCCCGGGGAGAGTTCTATGTTCTCATCACCATAGTCATCGACATCATCTCCAACACCACATCCGCTGCCTACCGTTGTTCTGCATGCTCGCACACGCAGTGAGAGCGGTATTTTTCGGCCGAAGGAGCACACTGACGACATGGTTGCATGGATTGCAACATGTATGGCACAGGCAGATGCTGACCCCAATGCTGAGCCTCGGCATTTTCAGGCGGCTCTTCGGATTCCTCACTGGCGTAGTGCCATGAAGCAAGAGTTTCAGGCTCTACAGAGGAACGATACTTGGCGCCTGGTTCCTCCTGTTTCCGGTGTCAATGTTATTGACTCTTAGTGGGTGTTCAAGGTCAAGAAACATGTTGATGGTTTTATTGAGCTCTACAAGGCACGGCTTGTGGCCAAAGAGTTCAAGCAAAGGTATGGTCTTGACTATGAGGATACCTTCATTCTAGTTGTCAAACCTATCACTATTCGTCTGCTTCTGTCCTTGGCGGTTGCCAAAGGGTGGTTTCTGTGTCAGCTTGATGTTCAGAATGCTTTTCTTCATGGGGTCTTGAAGGAAGAGGTTTACATGCGGCAACCTTCAGGTTTTGTTGATCCTGCTCGTCCACATCATTTGTGTCGTCTTGTGAAGGCACTCTGTGGACTTAAGCAGGCTCCTCGTGTGTGGCATGCATGACTTGGATTGGTTCTTCGACATTATGGATTTGTTCCATCCACTGCTGATACATCTCTGTTGCTGTTCCACCTTCCTGAGGTTACTATGTATCTGGTGGTTTATGTTGATCACATTATTCTTATCAGCTCATCAGTGACTGCTGCTGATCGTCCGTTGTCTTCTCTGAGTGGACACTTTGATGTCAAGTATCTGGGGCTTCTGCATTACTTTCTTTGCCTGGAGGTCTCACGGTCATCTGCTGGCCTGACTCTCATTCAGCATAAGTATTTACTGGACTTGCTGCGACGTGCTGGTATGTTGCAATGCATACATGCTACCACTCATATGTCTGCAACTGATCGGTTATCAGTTCCGGATGGTGCTACTGAGTACCGCAACGTTGTTGGTGGCTTGCAGTACTTGACTATCACACGGCCGGACATCTCCTATGCGGTAAATCGTGTGTGCCAGTATCTTCATGCTCCTCGGACTTCACACTGGTCAGCTGTGAAGCGTATACTGCGTTATCTCTCCCATACTGTCTCATATGGCTTGCATCTCCGGTCTGACTCACCGAGTGCTCTCTCGACGTTCTCTGATGCTGATTGGGCTGGGAGCCTGGATGGCAGGCGATCAACGGGGGGCTATGTTGTCTTCTTCAGTTCCAACTTGATCGCCTGGAGTGCGCTCCAGCAGCCCATAGTGTCTCGAAGTAGCACTGAAGCAGAGTATAAGGCAGTTGCCCATGCCACAACTGAGCTTATCTGGGTACAGTCTCTGTTCAGAGAATTGGGAGTCTCTCAAGATCAGCCGTCGGTCCTTTGGTGTGTGACAACATTGGGGCGATGTATCTTTCGTCCAATCCAGTTTTTCATGCTCGGGCAAAGCACATCGAAGTTGACTATCACTTTGTGAGGAACGTGTTGCACTGAATCTTCTTCATATCAAGTTTATCTCCTCCAGGGAACAACTTGCTGACACTTCACAAAGCAACTATCACAGCTTCAGTTTGAAGGTTGTAGGCGCAATCTTAACTTGCTATGTACTTCAGGCCACAGTTAAGATTGAGGGAGGGTGTTCGACAATATGTATATGTCATGTATCTTGTATTTCTATACTTGGTGGACCTCTATATATATGAGATAGCCACACTTGTATTGCGTGTCGAGCAGTTTTCCAAAACCCTAACGTTTACATCATTATCCAAAAAAGCAATTGTTCATTGTCTTCCTCTCTTATGGCAAATCCTGGCTCCGCCCCAATTTATGCTTTAGTAAACCAGAACAGGCCATTTGTTCCGTCGTCTAAAACCCATTTGCGTGCACAGCTGCAATAGACTTTCCTAGAACACGACTTTTTTCTCGGCTCTGCATTCCTGACGCAATAGAGCAGAAGCGGAAAATGTAGCTGAAACTTTCGCGCGGCATCGGGGTTCCCGGGATTCTTGTCCAAGTGAACCAACTTGGCCTATATAGGAACCCAAACAGTTAAATCAAGAACCGTCAGCATTGTATCTCTCAAGGATTGGATACACACCTTGAGGTAATACGCCTTCTTGATCTCGGCGGCGAGGCGTCGGTGCTGACCCCCAAGGTGTCCTAGTACGCGGTGTCCTTCACCATCGCAGCTCCCTCTGCTCCTCTCCTGGACCTGGATCGTATTGCAGCTGCAGCTGGGCTAACTCCAACCTGATGGTGATCGAAATGGGAGGGGCGGATGCGACTACCGAGATCGGTTATCTCATAGAGGATAGGTAGGGCAAAGGGCAATCAAGAATCGGAAGGGCCGAGGAGGGAGGGAGAGGGACTGGGTGGTTTCCTCACTTAGCCAGGCATCCGGAGATTATGGAGGATGGGTTGGGTTGATATGGGAATGATGTGATCGACGGAACAAATGGCTTATTCTCAACATTGAACATATTTTGTCGGACGTTGTCTTGTTTTCTGGCAAAGTAGGCGGAGACAATATTGGACATATTTTGTCGGGCGTCATCTTGTTTTCCGGCAAAGTCGGCGGAGGCGACAGTGGGCGGAATACCGGCGAAGGTGGACACATTCTGACAGCCGACGTCTTGCTTTCGGGCTAAATCAACGGAGGAGACATTGGGTGGACTTGAGGCAAACTTGCGATGCAATATATGTGGATTTCTGATTGAGCCTTACATCTTATAGCAGCCGATTATGTGTGAAATCCTATCCGTATTGGAGTTGGACACGAGTAAAAGAAAATATGGCTGATTGGCTGGAGACATACGTGAACAGACGGGCGAGGTCCTACTAACACTACTAGGGAAAAGCCTAGCAGCAGCGCGGGTTTTGGGCCTATTAGTAGCGCGGGGACCGGCACTACTAATAAGGCGCTACAGCTAACGTATAGCAGTAGCGTTGGTTCACCCGCGCTACTGCTACACAAGTGTTGCAGCAGCGCGCTTAAAGGAAGCTCGCTGCTGCTAATAGCTATAGCGCGCTTCCCCTGTGCGCGCTACTGCTAACTTTTCTCCACTCGCTACTGCTAATTTTAGTAGTTTTTTGGTTTTTTCTGCATATTTGTTTTGTATTTGAACAGGCTTTATAGAAGAATCTTTAGCACATACAAATGTCATCATGATACACATACAAATGCCTGCGAGACCACAAATGTAATCATAGCATATACATACAAATAGTCTCGTCATAATCATCATCCAACACAAAGTGGTATCTTGTCATCATCTCGAAAATAGTGATACATGCAAGTCTCGAATACTTGCAACTACAACGTCATCCATCTAAACAAAGGTATAAGCGAGAAGAGCTATCACTATGAGTGAGAGCGGAACTATGCAGTACATGAGATGGCGGTTACGAGTCCTCTCTCGCGCTAGCGTGAACCTCAAGTAACTAGCTTCTCCTTCTTGTCTGCTTTTGAAGCCTTTATGGCTGGCGTCCGAGAACCCATTCACTTGCGCCTGACACTCATACCACTCGTTGTACACCCCCAGAACCTTCCCTTTGTACACGACATAGCAGTTCCATCTCGCCATCAAGAAACTAGGTACCTGTTAGAGATGCACGTTCATGAAGAGGATGTACAATCATATATATGCAACAAAATATATTAGAGAACACGAAAAAGAAAGGGTTAGCAACTAGATGCAACATACAGTACACAAATTAATTAACTAGAGGTACGCAGGTCATCGTACGCAAACTAACAAAGTAGCGTTATGCAAGTTCGGCAGGGATCGTGGACATCACAAAGTTTCATCGCTACAAATAGTATACAAGTTCAACCGACACATATCATCATCATCGGCATCATAAATCACTAGAAGTTCCATCCTTCCATATCATCGAGGATGGACCCTAGCTTCTTGAACGGCGTGAGGTCTAGACGTTGCATGCCTATGCGAGTTCGGATGTCAGCTCGCGATATAGGAACTTGAATCTCTTGTGCAACTTCGTTAGGAGCAACTGCGTCAAATGTTCTTTACTCCTTAAGTCATCGTCGTTGATGCTCGCGCATTCTCGTAGGATGCATCCTACTTGGTTCCCATAGCACTTGCAAGGTTCTTCCGGCTCTAATGGCTCAAACTTGCCAGGTGCCATCTTTGTGATCACAAGTCGTCCAATCCCTAGTTTGTTAGGTTTTCGTATCCTCTGCTTCTTATGCTTCCTCTTTTCGGTATCGGCATCGGCGCCGGTACCTTCCCCGCCGGTATCTTCCCCGCCGGTACCTTCCCCACCGGTCTCGGCGCCGCCATCGGTGCCGGCGCCGTCGGTGTCGGTGTCGGCGTCAGTACCATCATCGAGGCGGACCTGCAAACCTTGCTTAGCAGTCAAAAAGTCGAGGTAGTCTTGTTCACCCTCATAATCCATCTCGTCTGCATCTTGGTCAGAAGGCCCAGTTTCTTCGTTGTTCGACATGTTTCCAATGATTAAGTGTCCTCATTTATTTCTAAAAGTATGAATAAATGAGAAATGACATAAAAAAGAAATCTATGTGCCAGCACTCGATATGCCAACTATGTAGCACAAATCATGCCTTTATTCACGGGAAATTTCGGCATGACCTTTGCTAAAAAATGGACATATCGAGCGCCTAAAATTCACCGGAACGGAAATGAATCAACATTCCCGCGTAACATAGGCCACTCGGATCACATGTCCAGTTCAAATTTGCATATAAATTCAGCTAATTTTGAAACCTATCTAAATTCATAACTAAATAGATAACCTAATTAACATAACTAAAACCTAAGTAAATTAACCCTAGCTAGCAGAGAGAGAGAGGGGGTGGTTTACAGAGGGTGCAGGGGCGAGGAGGTAGGCCCGACGACGACCGAGGTTGGGAGGGGAGGAAGCAGAGGAGGGAGGCGAGGGCCGACGGGTCGGAGGCGAGCGCGCCGGGGTCGGGGGCGAGCGCCGACGCCGGGGCGAGCGCACCTGGGTCGGGCGCGGCGGGGTCGGGGGCGAGCGCGCCGGGGTCGGGGGCGAGCGCGCCGGGGTCGGGGGCGGGCGCGGCGGTGCTACGGGGCCGGGGAAGAGAGTGGGGATTTGGGGGAAAAGAGGCGGGATGAAGTAGGGAGAGGGAGAATTTTGGGTTAAGTGGACGTAGCAGTAGCGCGTTTACACGAAGCGCGCTACTACTATTACGGGCAGCTATAGCGATTTTCTGCAGAAACCGCTACTGCTACCTTGACTAGCTGTAGCTCTTTTTCACTAAAGCGCTACTGCTATAACCAGTTTCCCTTTTTCTTTTCCTCAGCATAATAGGAACATATATATTACATCATTGGACCCTTGCATAATAATGGCTAAGTGTGTATACAAAATAGGAATATATATATATATATATATTACATCATTGGACCCATGCATAATAATGGCTAAGTGTGTATACAAAATAGGAACATATATATATTACATCATTTGACCGATTCCTCAGCGCTGACGTTTTCGTTTTTGAGTCAGCTTCTTTCCCTTCTTGTTCGTCGAAGAATAATTGAGCCCCTCATTATGACTTTGCCTTTTCCATGGAGTACGATTTTTCTTTGGTAATGTAGTATTGATTCTTCTTTTGACGTATACTTCATCATCATCGTCATCTTCCCTCATTGGGTTGCCGTACTGATCATAGTCTTCCTCGTTGGCGACTCCATCCATTCCAATGATGTTTCTTTTGCCTTTCCTCACGACAACACGAGTGGGATTGCATGGGTCGGTTATGAAGAAGCATTGTGTCACGTGCTTAGCGTGTACCCATGGCTCATTTTTTGCGATAGCGTTCACAGTAGCGCTCTTGGCGTCGGGTATAGTCATGGTAGTGAAAATCCGGCTTTCTCTTTCGACATTCTTAGCCCATCTGACACGGAACATCGTCGTGTTGTGCAGTCCAGAGTAGTCAAGCTCCCAGATCTCCTCGACCCTTCCATAAAATCGTTCAGTTGCGCCGTTGTCGCTGGCGGTCATGCATTCCATCGTCACCCCTGAGTTCTGATCACCACTGTCCATATGTTTGGCCTCCGTGTAGAACGTGTATCCGTTGATATCATATGCCTGATAGGTTACGAGGTTGGGGGAGGGGCCATGTGCTAAGGCGTATATGAGCAATCCGTCCTTAGAGGCCTCCTCCGGGGGATTAGCAATAATATGCTCTTTGAACCAATGCAGGAAAGTGGAGTTGTGCTCTCTAGTAACTTCGGCGTTCGTCCTGCATACCCCCCGGTCACGATACTTCTTTGCGATAATTTCTTTGTGCAATGCCACGAAAGGATCTACCTCGTCTAGGTGTTGTAGCACTACCAAGTTTGCTCTGTCAAAGTCGCTGCGTCGATCTGAGTATGCCACGTGCAGTTCCCTGCGACCGTTGTAGTGACCTTCTCCTTCGAGCCTCCCATCGTGCTTGTTAACGGGCAAACCAACACTAACACCAGGCGGCTGGTCTGCGCCATATAGAAAATTCTCACAGAAAGAGATGCACTCTTGTGTCAAATAGCCCTGGACGATGCTTCCATCCGGACGGGACATGTTACGAATGAATCCTTTGATGATCCCATTCATCCTCTCAAACGGCATCATGTTGTGCAGGAATGACGGCCCCAGGTCTATTATGTCATCCACAATATGGACACACAGATGCACCATCACGTCAAAGAACGCGGGCGGGAAGTACATCTCAAGCTCATTCAGTATCACAACGATCTCTTCCTTTAGCCTTCGGAGCTGCTTCACATTGATCGAGTTTCGAGATGACGTCGAAAAAGTTGTAGAGACCAATAAGCGTGTCACGGACGTGCTTGTCCATTATCCCTCTAAGGGCAACAGGTAATATCTTCGTCATCATCACATGACAGTCATGAGACTTCATCCCACTGAACCTTTTCTTGTCCGTGTCTAGATATCTACTTATCTTGCCACAGTAACCGGAACTAACTTTGACTCCGGTAAGGCACTTAAAGAATTGATTGATCTCAGTCTGACTTAAGGTGAAGCAAGAAGGGGGGCAATAATCCTCATTCTTTATTTTCTTGCCCTTCTTCTCCCGTGCCTCTGTCTCCGTCTCTGTCTCGTCTGACATTTTACGGGGCGGCATGTGCAGATCTTCCCTGATTTTCAAATCTTGCAAGTCTTTTCTTGCCTTCGGCCCATCCTTGGTATTATCCGGCATGTTCATCAGTGTTGCGAGCAAGCTCTCAAGGACATTCTTACAGATATGCATTTGATCAAGGCAATGAGGTGTATCGAGTTTGTGCCAGTACTCCAAGTCCCAGAACACAGACCTCGTCTTCCATACCTTCAGCAGCGGCTCCGGCGCCTTTCTCATCGTCTTTCCCGGCACGGGGCACTCCTTCCAGTTTTTCAACAGCTCATCGATTTCGGCACCGCTCCGCTTACGTCGAGGTCCTCGATGCTCAGCGTGACCATTGAATAGATCTCCATGGTTTCTCCACGGGTCGTCCTGTTCGAGCCATATTCGATGCCCCATGTACACGGTGGAGATGATGATGTAGGGAGGTCAAAAGTGCACAAAGCTCTTCTTGACAAAGAAAGATCTAGTTAGGGGGCAAATAGGTCACTTAACTAAATGCTACATCTACCTAGCTAGCTAATTTGGGACGAGACAACTTCAACTAGTGGAGGGGGAGGAAAAAGAGAAAGGAGATGAATTAATGGAGGTGGTGTAGTTATAGCTAGGAGTAATGAAGAGAGAGAAAGGTAGGTAGAAGAGGGAGAGTAATGGGGGAGAAGTATTGAGGAAGAAGAAGAGTGAGAGAGGGAGGATGTGGGAGGTAGGGGAAAGGGAGGAGAGGAGATGGGGAGGGGGGTGGAAAAAGGTGGTGGGTGCTGCGTCTTAGCAGTAGCGCGGGAGAAAAAGCGCGCTGCTACTAAGAGCGTAGCAGCAGCGCGCTTTCCTGTCACGCGCTACTGCTTAACGGGCCAACCCTGTGCACAATTTTAAAATTAGCAGCAACGAGGTGACAAAAAAGCGCGCTACTACTATGAAATTAGCAGCAGCGCGCTTTCTGACACCGCGCTACTGGTAAACTTATGTCGTTGTATACTGTTGGTGGATTTTTGTAGCAGCGCGGTTTAAGAGTCACGCGCTATTGCTAAGTTTGCACCAGTAGCGAGCTTTCCGTAGCCGCGCTGCTACTACTTAGCAGCAGCGCCTCTTTTTGTGCCGCGCTGCTGCTAAGATTCTGTGTATAAGGTTTTCCCTAGTAGTGTAATGCAATATAGCAAGCACCGATGAAAAGGAAAACCTGTAGAGAACGGTTTCCAATTCTGGAAGGATGTTCTCAAATCTATACCTATACCTATACCTATACCTATACTAATTACAGACTCCCTAGAAATTACCATGTTAATCAGAAATTAGGAGCCGTACATTTGGTGGGACCAAATTATTATGGTGTAGATTAACCCACTTAAAACAGAAAGAAAAAAGATGTGAAAAGGCCCACATGCTTTCACATACGGGAGGGGGAATAGAAGGCAAAAGGAAAAAAGAAATGCATTAACTTTCCTTCCCCTACACGCAGATGATTTCACGTACTGGAGGAGGAATAGCAGGAAAAAAGAAAAAAAGATACATTAGCTTTCCTTCCCTTACAAGCAAGCAGTTAATATCCATCTAATACCCCATCTTTCACGTAGATCTTTTTTGTGCAGATTTTAGCGTCTGCTGCATGGCCTAGCAGGAGGAGCTCATTGTCGTCTCTCCCATCTCAACCATGGAAGCATGTATAATTGTGTGACAGCGGCATGCCGGACGCAGGCTGAGAACCAATCACCAGCGCATGTTCATATCATGGATGCATGTCTCTAACGCTCCTAAGTACCATTAGAATCTCTATAAAAAGCATAGCAGCGTGGTTAGGGCTCACGAAATTAAGCGATCTACAAAGCGATGCTGGTGGTAGTGGAAGGCATCCAACATCTTGCCGAGACAAACTGTCGAGTGCCGAGCAAAGGAAGTTTTGAAGCAAATTCATACAGTGGCCAACGGATGGCTCCTTTAATTTTTTTCCCTTCGATTTCTAATGTACGTGTGAATTCATTATTATTGTGTTACTTTTTCCTCAACTTGCAAACTGAACACGCATTCAATCTCATATGTGACTTAGAAAACATTGAAATATAATTATATTTGCTAAATTTCTTCATTAGTTTTAGTTATTGTTTTGCAGCAATAACAAAACGCCACCAGTGTTTTAGTTATATTCTCTGTACATTTGCCGGTGGTTGAGATGATAGTTCAGAAAAAACTCAATGGTAGAAATTAAATCATTACTTGCAGTCTTTAGGATACCAGATTTCGAAGATAACAATTTTAGTTCTTTTTTGATGCAGGGCACTTGCCCATACAAAATTCTTTGATTCAGTTAATTATTTCTCTTCAGCTACACTCATATATTAGGCTTCATATTTTGTAGATTTCTGCAGGTTGTCGGACAAGTTATGTCATCCATTCATCTAATCACAACTTCGCCAGTTCACAAAAAACTATGCGGAGACACACTGTTGAGGGCCGAGCAAAGGAAGATTTGAAGCAAATTCATTGGACTTCTCCCTTATTTATTTTTTCCCCTGGGAGTTCTAATGTACGTGTGCATTCTCTATTCTAATGATTACTTTATTCTCAAGATGCACACTGATTGCATTTTCAAATTCGTTCCCCTATGCGACTTAAAAAACTTTAAAATATAATTTTCTTTGCTAAATTTCTTAATTAGTTTTAGTTATTTTTTTTGCAGCAACAACGGAATGCCACCAGTGCTTTAGTTATGTTATCTATACATTTATGGTGGTTTACATCATACTTCAGAACAATCTCAATGTTAGAGAACCTTTTTCAAAATAGGGCGCTTGCCCATATCAGATTCTTTTATTCAGTTAATTATTTCTCTGCGGCTACACTGCTATATTAGGCTTCAGATTTTGTAAATTTCTGCAGGTTTTCGGACAAGTTCTTTCTTCCATTCATCTAATCACATCTTCGCAAGTTCACAATAAACATTGAGACCCTTACAATCAGTTTTCCCTGAGGTCAGATGTAGTGGTGATCTATTATGTAAATGGATGTGTTTTGCGGTCGTTGGATGAAGCATCACACGGCCCTCAACTTTTCCACGCACGTGAGTCATGTGGTCCTTGGTCTCTATCTTCCACCCGTTTCCATGAAAAGGAAAATTGAGCTTCATCTCCTCTTCAGGTTTCCATCCACATGTTTTAATTTGATCTGATGCAAGCAGAGAAGCCGACTCTGCCTTCCGTGGCCTCTGACCTCATCATATAGATTTTGTAGCTCCTCAACTTCAAGGCCGGCAGAAGTTTGCCCGATACACGTCTGATTTGTGTATTGTCTGGAGCCCGGTGATCGGCTCCTAAAACAAGCTTCAGGTAAGCAACGTGATTATCTTCTATAGGCTACTACGGCTGGGCATCATGGATGCATGGATCCAGCTCTTGGTGCACACACATGATTCACAAGCTATGCACGGGCTCCTCTCAGTGGTCCACAACATATCTCGATATTGTTAGATGTTGAGTGGTGTGGTGCAGTTATTGTTGTCCAGTGCTTCTAATATTTTTTACTGTTCTCCATTCTCTGAATTTGTTGCAAGCACTAGGCTGATGCACGAAGAGAACATATGATGTCTTGAACTTTGTTTGGTTCCTTGCCTTTCAAATAAGATAGATGTTTGTTGTGCAGTGACAGGATATGCAAGCCAGCATAGGAACTCCACGATAACTGCAAACTAATAGTAAGTTACGAGTTCACTCTCATATATGATTCACTATGAACCTTTTTTTTTGGTTCTGTGCAGTAATATTTTTGACGGTAACTTTTTAGGATCACTCCATCCATTTGCAGTCACATGTTGCACAAAATACTATTATTCCATAAGCAAAGTCACACAAATGCATTTGCAAACATGTGATGAATATTTTAGACAAAAAATAAAATTTCTCAAAATGTTTATTGTTAAAACATATTTTGAGATATTTACATGTATAAGAGATCATGTCCCTACATTTAAGAAAATAAGCACTGCATTCGGCGACTCCACAATCTTCCCGAACGAGACAAACAAACATATCTGTAGCGAAACTATGCGTGCATCACATGACTGTATCTACCTTTTTCAAAATTCCTTATATGATGGACTTTGGAATTCCAATATTTGGCTTACCACTATATATTCTCCCTGTATATGAAATCCCATGTTTTTTAATCTATATGATTGGACACACATCGAAGCAAAATCATAAATCAATATCAGATCATAACATAGAGAACAAGATAAAATGAGATAACTAGCCCGTGCGAATGCACGGGTTGACGACTAGTCATTTTAATTTCTCCGGAATGATACGTTTCCTACATCTTCAACTATTTGCGCATCAACTCCTAAGAAAATAACTTGGATCTCAAATTATTCACCAAGCCATCTTACGAAACACTAGCTTCCTTCCAGCAGCAGCGCCTCGCCTTCGTTTGCGGCTGCAGAGCTCTCGAACACTTTATTCGGCAACCCGGTGGCCCGCCCTAGTACTCGCCTTCACAAAGATGTACCAGATGTGGTTCACAGGGTTCATTAAAAGTGCGTGCATGCGTGATGGTTACACTTGACAAATGCAGAATATATAACATCACACCATCACCCCCAAAATAGAAAAACTACCATCACGCCTTATTAGTTAAGCACAATTAGTAGAAATGCACGTGCGTTGCCACGGGCTGTTAAAATATTTTGCTACAGTTATACAAAGATAATGCATGTTAAATTTTACATGTAAAGACAATATAACACGGGCACAATCGAACAATAATTGAAGCCCACTCACTTGCAATTATTAAGTACAAAGGTTATGTGATTGGCCTGACACGATCATGCAAGAACATATCATCTTTCATAAGGCATTCAAACTCATCGTTTGATAACAAGGCATCTCCAGTATCCATGAACTTGGTTTTTTTTTTTTTGGGGCAGACATGATTGATTCGATGAGAGTAATATATCTAGGGGTACAAACATAGTTTACTGTCATGACACAAAAATGAGCCAAATCGATATATAAAATGAGCCAAATTAGTTCAACACAAAAAACGAAATGATAGCTTAAATCTCAAATTAGTTGGTGTACAAACTACCGATCAAAAATTCTAGCACGAGTAAAATTAATTTACACAACAAGCTATAATCGGAAGCCCGTCATATAAGATAGTCGACTTTGTTCTATGTGTTTTAGGTGTAAGAGCCACATTCAAACTAATGGAAAATCCAAAAAAAAATTAATTGCAAAATACATATTATCTTGTCTTCCTCTTTGTATGATCATTACCCAAAAAAGTAATTGTTCATTGTGTTCCTCCCCTATGGTCAAATCCTGGTTCCGCCCCCGGCCACATGAAACTTTCACAAAGTTTCTTCGATGTTTCATGCATGTGTTCAAAGCATGAAAAAATTAAATACTGAAAATATATATTCAACCTCGATCTTATCTTGAAGCATCAAGCATCTTGTCAAGATAGGAGAGGGCCGACACACCCTGTTTTCTTTTTGCGCACGAGACGGCTTTTTTGGCCAGACCACGACGACGACTTGGCGACGACCCACTGCTGCCACCTCCCTTCTCTTGTCATTCCACTGCTGCAGTGCTGCCTCGCCCTCGTCTCGCGGCGCACACGTCGCCGGCGTCCGAGCTCCCAGTTTACTCCGCGGCCGGATCCATCCCGCGAGGTACGGCCGAGTCCCCTCGTTCCCTGCCTCGATCTCCTCCTACGCCGGCACTGGGGACGCTGTGTAGCTTGTTTGGTGCAGCAATGGTCGGGCTCACCTTGGTGAATCCATCCTCTTTCAGGTCCAGATCGACGACGCGGGGAAGAGGAAATAATCCACTCTTCACCTTCAGTGCGCCTGGCCGACACTGTGTACCAAGCGAGCTGCCTCTGAGTTGCACGACATTTAGGTACGAGTTCAGTGGGTTCCACGGGAGCGATTTGCAGCTAGCTGTTCAGTGCAATAAACGAATCCCTCCTCTCTTTTTTTTTTCAGGTTGTCGATTGGTAGCACCTGTTTACTGTCAGTGCATTCATCTGCTTACAATAAATTCCACGAACGAGGTTGAAATGGACCAGCTTCTAGCTAAACTAGCAAAGGTGGATGTCTCAGGCGCTGTGCAATGGTGGGAGGAGTCAGCTCCGCGTCCTCGTCCTTGCTAGCCTGGTGATTCGGTACATCCTCCTCGTCGGTTCCGTCGCGCGTAGGTACCCCATCAGATCCTGGTTTAGACCCATCATCTGGCTGGCATACCTTGGCAGTGATGCCATTGCAATCTATGGGCTCGCCACCCTCTTCAACCGCCATAGGAAGCCACAACACAATGGAGATGAACGAACTTTGGACTCGGCACATAGCATCCTGGAGGTGTTGTGTTGGAACCGAAGCCCTCTAGCTACCTCTCCTGTCACTCAAACGAAGGTGGAAGAAGAAGAACAGTGGGCACAAGATTTTCTGGCCGGCGACGAACGCCGCCACGGGCGCTCAAACGCCACAATCTTTTTTTCTTTACAGTGGCTACATGGCTACACTCGGCAACTCTGGATCCTCTCTCACTCTGGTAAATATTGCCATAAGCGACCAGGATCTGGAGCAATTGGTCGCTGCCAGCCCCGTTCTGGAGACCCTGGAGCTCAGCATGGATCCCCCCAACCCCAAGCACGTCCGTCTCTGCAGCCAAAGCCTCCGGTGCGCGACCCTTATAGGTTCATCGAAAAATTTGACAAGGGGCTAGATAGTTTCCATATTCCCTAGCCAACCCTTTTTTTCTTGTACAAATGAGAAACATTCCACTAATGAAGATTTTGAGTTGGGAAAAAATTCAGAAAAGGGAGGGCACAATAAAAAAGTTACTATAATATTTTGGGTGGCACAAAAAATATTTGATGGAGTTATACATAACCTTTAAAAATTTGAGTTAAACATAACGTTTGAGAAGTTACTATTAGAGCATCTCCAATAGCCGCACAAAATTTTTGCGCCACTATAGCACTTTTAATGCGCCGGGATCAACCTTGCTTTAGCAGACGCCCAAAAACATGCGCCCAAAAAAGCACGCAGTGCAAATTGTGAAGTGCAGCAATACGGAGCCCAAAATATGCTGTGCACGATAGTGTTTTTCAGGGCGTGCCCAAAACTTTTTAGCGCGCGTAATATTTTACAACATCTGTTGGAGCTATTCGGCGCCCAAAAAAACGAATTTTTAGCGCACAGAGTTCTTTTTAGGCGCCTGTTGGAGGTGCTCTTAACTTTTAGTCTTTTTACAAAAATGATATGTAACTACGTAAAAGAATTGTATAATTTTTCAAGAAGTTGCTTAATAATATGTGCAACTTTATACATAACTACATACACGTACAATTTAAGAGGTAAAAAGATCAGAAAAAGTGATGTACCAAAGAAACAGAACGTGGCAGTATGGATCGTTGCATAGATCAGAGGGCTGACTATTTCTTAGTCGACTGAGAAATAGCAAAGCATTTCGCGTAATACTTTTATGGACATACAATTAGTAGTGGGAAATATTCAGATTTTGTCGCCGTTGATGTATGATAATCCGGCGTAAAAAAAGAGAGAGTTACGACATCTCACGGCTCTACATGACACTCCAATAATCGCCACGGATGTATGATGGTCCGATATAAAACGGAGAGGGTTATGACATCTTGAGGCTCTACAAGGCAATTGAATCGCCGATGCGGACCTTCACCGTCATGGCGGGCGTCTTGTCATTTTCCACATTTTGATTTTCATTTATTTGGTGTTGTTGATTTGAGTTGATCTACATACAAAGACGTGCATGCATTACTGTACACGTACCGGCCTCCATGGGACATGATACGAGCAAGCCGCTTCCCGAGACTGCAACATACACGCAAATCCTGAAGTAGAGTTTACAAACATTTACAAAAAAGGAGGTTCACTTGACATGCAGAGGTCAACTTCATAATGAGAGTCAACCAGGTACCAACAATGACATGGCCGTCTACACTGGAATATAAGACGCCATTTATCATAATTTAGACAACCATTATTCAGATCAACCGGTAGTTCATTATTAAATCTCAGCCGACTTATTCTCTTCCGCGACCAACAAGGCCAGAATATGCATACATGTCCTGACCGACCAGAGGTTTGAAACACATAGTTCGTGACCAACAAGGCTGAACAACAACTTCAAGGCTTCATATCAAATGTTTGACAGATTGCTCATGGAGAAGTGAAGTTGAATATTACATGATTGACGATACGTTATGACTACATCTTTAGTAATGCAATTTTTTGTCCCGAGCATTTTTACAAGGGCTTATCTTGAATCCAAAAGCCATGTTGTAACTCCTTGACATGTAAACATTTCTCACGGTGGATTTGACCTGCGTACCACCGTGGTTCAATATCCAACTTGGGTTTTCCACGTTAAAATATGTGTCTCTTGTGTGTATGCTTGGTTGAGTACATGCCTTTACACGTACTCCTGAACTAGCAGGTATAATTAACTGTCATTCTTCCGATGTTCCAGGAATCAAGAGCCTTTGCAATCGTCTTCGTCAGATGTATATTCAGGCACAATATGAAAAATACATGTGAAATAGAAATAAATAGATTCTCAACAATCTGGGTTTTCTATTTCTGCATATTTACAGTAATTTAATTTGTATACAGTTGTATACTGGCACACCCGCACTTAAAATGCCAAGACAGATAAATTTAATATTTATCTTGCAAAAATAATCCTATTCTGGGCTTTCTTGGGCTGAAGTACACCCAAGTGAGCCAGTGGAAAAATTCTAGGGTGGTCAATGGACCACCATCCTGGCCACCCCTTGCTACGTTGTACTGAAGTGCGAGCAGTGTGTCTCCGTTGCACAAAAAAAATATTTCTTGAAAAAACAGTTGATATGGATAAGTACAAGCACCATAATAATTTAGGAAGTCATATCTTTATTCACTTAAGAAATTAGAAAAGTAATATTGATAGGAAAACTTATTGCATATCATATCTTCCTTATTACATGAAAACTATTCATGGGAAATGTGTTGAATCATGGGCAATGGGCTCTGCATACAATATAGTCATCGTAGCATGGACCAGTATATGCAAAATAGTTGCAGCAGTACTGTCGTTTCCGTGGCCACTTCAACTTCGTCTCTCTCACACAGTCGGGGGCATCATTAGGCCGTATAGCCGTTGTGCTACTCCCCTTGTCGTCAATGCTTTGTCCTGAAGTGAAAAATGAAATAAACTTATATCATCTCGACATGAAGGTAATTTCATTTTGCATATGAACATGCAGATAAACGCCTATGTACAAAACCACTCCAGATCTTTATAAGGGGTGAGTACTCAAGGTTGACAAAATGAACTTTAAACAAAAGGACGACCATTGAAATTTCATGAAATAATTATTTATAATTGTTCATTACCTTGGACGGGTGAAGAAACCAGGCAACTTAGAAGAACCATGGAAAGTAAGATGAAAAGTTGGGCATTGTGCTTGATATGCTTCCCCATTCTGTGAGCAATTCACTGGGTTTTGATATGTATCCATTACTTGCTCAGGTCCATATATATAGCAGAATTGTAACTAGTATTGTAATTACTCATCATTAACAAACACTAATCGAATGGGTTATCCAAAATTTTGTATTTTTCATCGCCAAACATAGCTAATGACTTTATTACCTAGTGTATAAAAGGTTGTAGCTAAAGATAGGGAAGTCTTAAATGTCATGTCTAGTATTAAATGTTGTAGCTAAAGATATGGAAGCTTTAAATGTTGTAGCTAAAGATTGGGTTAGTTTTACTGTTGTAGCTAAAGATTTCTTCTTTTAAATGCGGCGGATAAACATTGGCTATTGCTAAATGCCATAGATAAGCATAGCTTGTTCTTTTCTATATTTATTTTAAATGGTTGAAAGTTATATAACATAGGCTTCCAAACTCTATTGTTTAAGGGTGCAGTTGGACCACCATTGACTTGGGAATAAGGATCTTTAAATGAACTAAAAGGAATTGAGAACTAAATTTCAATTTTGTTAACTCTTTCGTTGTCGATCAAGAATTACAACTAAGAATGTAGCAAAAAACAAATAGAGTGCCAACAACATTTTCACCATCAAATTCTGAAGAAAACAAAAGGAGAGGCAAATTAAGCTACTTCTCACCAAAATGCCAAAACATGTAGGTATCCGTTGGTGAGCTAAATTGAATTGAGCTCTGAACATGCATAATAATAATAATAATATTTTTTTAGATGGGAATGAAAATAAATTGGCAGAAGGAAATTGGTGCTATGGTCGCATTGAGTTTGATACTATAGATACATCAATCAAGTTCTTATGTTCCGGGTTTACCTTCCTGGATTGCTCAAATGCCCAAAGTTGTGAGCCTGTGATATATATCAACATTTACATCACACAATCTCATATCTTGCTTCATCCTATTGTAACAGATCCATGCTCATGAAAAGGAAGCAACGCATGAGCTACAAAACATATAAGATGAAACTTTCCAAAAGCATATCACAGGTACGATAACTCTGGCATGCAAAAGTTGTTACTCGTTTTCGAGATCATAGCTACATATGGAAAGATATACTGTTTTAACACTCTTAAAAAATAGAACATTTTCTGAAAAAAATCATTAACCATTTATAAGATTGTGAACATTGTTTGAATACACGAACATTTTTTTAAATCACGAACATTTTGGAATCCGTGAGAGTTGAACATTTCCCAAATAGTTTTCAGATTATGAAGGATTTTTGAATACTTCTAAATTTTCTAAAAAGTCATGAACATTTTTAACAGTGTGAACACAAAGGATCCTTATAACAAATTCTATGGGAAATTCCAGTCATAGAAGGATGGCAAATTCCAATGGCACACAACAAGTTTCTGTCAAAATTAAACGAAAACACGAAAGTTGGCATCCTCGCGTCACTAAACATGCCATAAAAAATGTTTGGAGTTGCCATGTGTTCGTAACTGACGTGTGGCACTTATCAGGGTACTAAAAATAAGTACCACTTCAAATTTTTGACGTGACTTTTCTTAAGTTTTGTTGACCCAAGTAATTGCTTATTTCCAGGATATGACCCAACATTGATTTTATCATGCAATTAAACTAAATACTTATTCTATTGCCTCATGTTTACCTTCCTAGCCTTAATTACTTCCCATGGCACACGGATCCCTAAATGGCATCATATATATAGGAAACTTTATGTTCTGCGAGAATTTAAGTTTCAAGCTATAGCTTTTTGGGAGTTTGAAAGCTAAGCTATGACATTTTGTACCACCATCCTTGCTACGGCCGCTATTTGGCATAGCTCGCCATCAGGTATAGCCTATAACTGAAGTTGTTTCATTGTACTATATATGGCTTAAAAACCTGCAATCAATTATACACGTAAATTTAATCCAAAATGACAATGTATATAACTAAATAACATGAAAAAAGTGGAAACACTAAAGGTAGTGTCACGATCTTTATTTGGCGGTTGCTTTACGTTGGAGCTTCGGCCTGGGTGGCGATTGCTTCACGGCGACTCGTACCAAAGCTCACGTTGTCGCTGCCATGCAAGAAAATAATCATATATCCACATGTTAATTAATTAAAACTGCTATTGTAAATAGCATCCATGATTTATCCCACATGGCACTTTGCCTCATTTTTTATTTTCTTGCATTGTTTCTCTTTCTTTTTTCTACTTTTTCTGCATTTTTCAAGGTATTTGGGCGTGCAGTGCCTAACGGGCTTAACGTGTCTACAGTGCCTAACGTGCTGATGGACTGGCCCGTGTTATCAGTGGTGGCGTGCCTGGGCTGGGGCTCGCGGCACGGCACGGCCCGTGTAGCTGGCGTGCCGGGCCGGCCCATCTGGCCAGGTTTTCTTCAGATCCGCCTGCCCTGCCGGCCACTCTACACCGCCGATTCGCCGGAAGAAAATCCACCCCCAAAATCTCCCTGGCGGACGGCCGAAGCTGCCGCTGCTGCTTGTCGGTGCCGTGGCAGGCATCGTCGCCGGCGCGGGGGATTCGGTTCGGACGAGGAAGTAGTGGCACGGCGCCGGGGATGGAGTGGGAAAAGCGGAGAGCCGGCGGGGGCGGCGGCGGCGACGCTGGTGACTCTGGCGACCGCGAGCATGGAGCAACTTACTCACGGTGAGCGACTGCTGTTAGATGACTACTTAATTTATCCGAATTAGCGCATAAAGGAAACCAATTGCTTTCTTGCCATGGCCGCCATTGCTTTGCTTTGCCGGCCACTCAAGGAAGGAACCAGCTGCTCTTCCCCCCACCTAAAGGAAAAGAAGCGGAATAATGGCTTTCTTGCCAAGGAGCCCAAGCTAAGTACCCCCACCTAACCAACCTAAGTACACACACGCACACACATTGTTGATTAACCAATCTATAGCCTGAGCCTGAGAACAAGAAACACAAACCATGGCCATTGTACTCGATGCCTTCGCGTCCTATGTCGCTGACATGCTCAAGCAGGTGGTGGAGGACGAGGTGGGGATGCTGCTCGGCGTCACCGGCCAGATCGACAAGATGGGCGCCAAGCTTGGGGACCTCAAGAAGTTCCTGGCCGACGCCGAGAGGAGACGCATCACCGACACCAGCGTGCAGGGCTGGGTGACCGAGCTCAAGCGCGCCATGTACGACGCCACCGACATCCTCGACATCTGCCAGCTCAAGGCCATGGATCACCATGCAGCATCACGCATGGGGTGCTGCAACCCGTTGCTCTTCTGCTTGCGGAACCCCCTCTTCGCCCACGAAATCGGCACCCGCATCAGGGCGCTCAACCAGAAGCTCGACGCCATCAAGGAGCGAAGCGCTGCCTTCGGCTTCGACCTTGCTTCGTACGAGGACTCTAGCAGCAAGGTGCGTTCCTCTCGATTATCTACCAGTCGCGAGACATCGTGGGAGCTCGACCGGTCAGGTGTGGTCGGGGAGAAGATCGAAGAAGACACAAGGGCACTGGTAGAAATCATGGTGAGAAGACCTGAGGCGGAAACCAGCAACGCAGACAACAACAGAGTCATGGTTTTTGCCATTGTGGGTGTTGGTGGGATCGGCAAGACGACCCTCGCTCGGGAGGTCTTCAACGATGAAGCCATAAATGCCAATTTCGACAAGAAGATATGGTTGAGTGTCAACCAAGACTTCGACAAGGTTGAGCTTCTTAGGACAGCCATCACTCTTGCCGGGGGAAAGCACCGTAGTGAAAAAGTGTTGGCAGTGCTTTGGCCAATCCTTAGTGATGCCTTGACAGGGAAGAAGATATTCCTGGTGATGGATGACGTGTGGAGCCATGAAGCATGGGGTGATGTGCTTGAAACACCCCTTAATGATGTGGCCCGAGGTAGCCGAGTCCTCGTCACTACTAGAGATACAAGAGTTGCCCGTGGGGTGAAAGCTGTGCTCCCCTACCACCACATCGACAAATTAGATGATGAAGATGCCTGGTCATTGCTTAGGAAACAGGTTTGTTGTTAAACTCGATGCATCTTCAATAATCACGAGCTAGCTGCTTAGCTCCCTATTTGGACATGAGATAATAATAATAATAATAATAATAATAATAATAATAATAATAATAATAATAGGGCATACTCCTGTGTATTTTTCACTAAAGTTACTATAAGACAGACGTGCGCACACACACACAATGGCACAATGTTTTAATCAAATCTAGCTTGATGAGAGTGAACAGCTTCACTCCCACAACGCTTGGCAATTTGATTTTACGAAAAAGGGTTTCCCCCCGCTTTGTATTACAAAGCAACCAACCGATACAGCCGACGATAGGGACTGGGGCGAAAGCAGCACAAACACGCCCAAAAAGAAAGGAAAGAGAAAAAGAAAAGAAACAAATGCCAATAACGGCGGATCGACAAAAGCGACGAAGCCTCGTGACCGCTGCGTCCACTGGAGATCACCCACCAAGCTCCGAGACTCCGAAGTGCCGGTACCCAACAACACCTCCAAGAAGGGACGCGACGATGACGACGCTGCTGCCAAGGGCTTCCCCCGGTACACGGCGAGGAGAGAGGAAGGGTAGCCCCGACGCCCTCCAGGAAGGTCCGGCGGCACCCTCAGGCACCACCGCGTCGGTGTTGGCCAAGCCAACAAAGATTTCTCCCGATCCCAGCCTCTACCTCAGGCACTCCGGAGCTCGCCACCAGACCGACCACCACCCTGCGCCAACACGAACACGGAGCTTCCCACGCTGTCTCACCACAGCACCACGAAGATGGTCTGCACAGCGGAGAAGAGGAGCCGGGACTAGGGTAACAACACCATTGGCATACGGGAGGGCCCCACCTCCACCGTCCACGACGGTAGCCGACCGGACGCCATGGCAGGAGCCTACCGGGACCGTGGCCCCACAGGCCCGGCCGGGCCCTCAAAGGCCCGGACAGCTCCCGCCTCCGCGCAGTAGCTAGTACGCCGCCGGCGTCGCTGACCCAGTCCAAGCCGCTCCCCAGCCTCCCCATACAGAGAGCGTCGCGGTCGCGCGGAGCCGACCCGCAAGGACCCAAGAGGAACTCTACGGGCCCAGATCTGGGCCAGGGACGCGCCCCCGGCCGGCCAGCACCACCGGACCACCCCGCCGCCAAGAGGCAGCATCACCAAGGCGAGCACCGCCGGCCTCCACACCAGGACGCCGGACCGCCACCAGCCGAAGCGCACCGTCGCCGGCCATCACCGCCTGAGCAGGGGAGGACCGCGCGCGGGGAAGGGCAAGCCCGCCGCCGCCAGCATCACGCGGCCGAGGGCCGGCGGCGCAGGCTGACGGCGGCGGGAGGAGGGCTGCGCACGGGGAGGAGCTGGAGGCGCGCGGAGGCAGAGCCCCCGGCCGCCTCGCTCGGGGAGGCGGCGCAGGGGTACGGGGGCGAGGAGGGGGTGGGGGGGGAGAAGGGGAACGGGGGGAGGAGGGGGCTGGCGGCTCCGGCGGGCTCCGGCCGCCGCGGCGGCGGCTCCGCGCGGGGGAGCCGGCGGCGGCGGGGGGGAAACCCTAGGGAGCGGGGGCCTGGGCTGTTCCCTGTTGTAATGAGAGGATTCAATGACACGAGGTGCAGAGTGTGTGGCCGATCTGGCAATTTAATTTCAGTACCTTGGTTGACAGCGAATCCCCACTTGCTGATCTATTGACCTGACAATTTAATTTAAATAGTTCATTGTCTAGTATATTAATAGTTCCATTTCTTGGCTACCTTGTTTTTAAATAAAACAAAATTGGGACTAGCCAAGAAGAGTCGTTTATTTTATTTTAAGTTAAACCTCTTCTTATTATCTCTATTGGTTTAAACTGCTTGCAGGTAATTTCAAGTGAGACAGATGGACCTGAAGTTGATATGCTTAAGGATATTGGATTGCAAATTGCTGTAAAATGTGGTGGTTTGCCTCTTGCTGTCAAAGTAATGGGAGGACTGTTGTGTCAGAAGGATAAACAACACCATGAATGGAATATGGTTCTGAATGATTCTATATGGTCGGCATCTGAAATGCCCGAAGAGCTAAACTATTCAATATATTTAAGCTATGAAGATTTACCTCCTTCCATCAAGCAGTGCTTTCTATACTACTCCCTTCTCCCTAAAAGTGCTGCGTGGTCTAAAAATGGCAGTATTGGTATGTGGATTAGCGAAGGGTTTCTTCATGGAACCTCTGCTGACTTGGAAGAATTAGGAAGCAAGTACTATAAGGAGCTGATTCTGAGGAACCTTATAGAGCCAGTTACAATATGGTCTGATCAGCAAGTTTGCAGCATGCATGATGTTGTTCGCTCATTTGCTCAATTTGTGGCTAGAGATGAGGCACTAGCAGCTCACAGTGGAGATACTGGTTTCATTAGTAAACTTAGTGCACACAAGTTCCTTCGGCTGTCTATGGAAAAAAAAGTATCAGAATCAGATGGGTTGGGCTGGAGTTCCTTACATGCACAGAAGACACTGAGAACACTAATATTAGTTGGCCCTATATCTATGAAGCCTAGTGATTCGATTGTTGATTTTCCCTGCCTACGAACTCTACATACAGAATCTATAGATGTTGCTGTATTGGTTGAGTCTTTGGGGAAACTCAAGCACCTGAGGTACTTGTTAATACAGAAATCCAATATATCTAGTTTGCCAGATAACATTGGAAATATGAAATTTCTGCAGTTCATTGGCCTTGTAGAATGCCAACAATTTGTGAAAGTTCCACATAGCATTTTGAAGCTAGGGCAGCTGAGGTATCTTAACTTTTATGACTCTAGTGTAAATAGTATACCAAGGGGGTTCTGTGTTCTAACAAATCTAAGGAATCTGCGTGGGTTTCCAGCGCAGACAGATGGTGTTTGGTGTAGTTTGGATGAGTTAGGCCCTCTTTCTGAGCTCAGATCTCTTGGAGTGCAGAGATTGGAGAATGTGTCCGTTACCTCGTCTGCGGCAAAGGCAAAGCTTGGTGAGAAAGTTCATCTGACCCACTTGTTTTTATACTGCAGCAGTATATTGGGAGATGATGGGCTGATTAAAGATGAAAAGGGTGTCTCTGAGGAAGAACAGCGACAAATTGCGGGCGTGTTTGATGAGCTCTGCCCTTCGCCTAGCTTAGAGTATCTTGATATAAATGGATTTTTTGGCCGACGGCTCCCAAGGTGGATGACGTCAAGATCAGCAGCGGTCTTCAAGAGCTTGAGGATTATATTGATGTATGATCTAGCTTGTTGCACCCAACTACCCGATGGCTTGTGCCAGCTCCCATGTTTGCAGGAAATTGACACCCGACGCGCTCCAGCCGTCAAGCGTGTTGGACCTGAATTCCTACAGCCCCACTTAGCAACGGCTGCGTTTCCAAGATTACAGAAGATGTGTTTAGTTGATATGGTGGAATGGGAGGAGTGGGAGTGGGAGGAGCAGGTGCAAGCCATGCCTCTTTTGGAGGTGCTTGAGCTCGAAAATTGCAGATTGAGGTGTCTTCCTCCTGGCCTCGCCTCACATGCGAGGGCTTTAAAGTCTATATCTGCACAAAATAACCAGCACCTCAACTCACTAGAGAACTTTGCTTCTGTTGTTGAGCTGGAAGTGGCTAAAAGCCCCGACTTGGAGAGGATCACTAATCTTCCCAATCTGCGGAAGCTTCAGATCGAGGCTTGCCCAAAGCTGAAGGTACTGGAGGGTATTTGTGTGCTCCAGAGGCTCGTATTGGAGGATTATGCCATGGAAACACTTCCTGAATACATGCGAGATGTAAACCCAAGGCATTTTGAGCTACGCTGCAGCCTGACGTTGCTCACTTCCATAGCCGCGGGACAATCTGGCCCTGAGTGGGATAGGTTCAGTCATATCGACCATGTCAAGGCGTATGCACCTGATGAGAACAATACAAGGAAATGGTACGTGTTGTACACGAGAGAGCCTTGCAGCTTGATCACAAATGTCAGCCACTCCACATCTGCAGGTAAATCAGCACAACCGTGTCATCTCAATGTTTTGTTCCACTCTGTTCATTTAACTTGTTTAGTTGATTCAGGGTATGTAGAGGAGGACCAGGAAGTAGTTTCATGAGTCCATAGGTATGAAGGGCAACAAGAAGTAGGCAGAAGATTTCGGCATTCTTTTGCATGCATCTTTCTGGGTTCTTGTGAAGGTGCATCGAAAGAGGTAGGTTCATTATTCAGCTTCTAATTAATATAATTTTGCTTCCGTTGATGTATTTCACTTTAGTGTTGGCAGTTGCGTGCCAATTTACTCTGTAGTCCTCATAGTTTCGACGACGAAGTTAGTAGCTATGCTATACATGGAAATGAAAAACATTAATCCATGAAACCTTGATGTGTGCAGGTGCATGGTCATATTTTGATGTGTGTTAAACATTGATGCAGACAGGTTGAAGGCAAGCAAGCTAGACGGGCCTTATAACCATCTTCACCTTGTTGGTTGGTCATATCAAGTGCGCTGCAGTGCGATCCTCCTACAACAAAGACAAGCTCATCATTTACAAAACTCTGCGGCAAGACGATGCCGGATCAAATTGCAACGATGATGGCTGTAATGTGAATATGCCTGTGTGTTGATGCAACTACAAAATACACACCATAGACTGTGCCGGATCAAATGGTTCTGTTTTGATAATTACCGGAGTCATGCAAAGGAAAGGAACTAAGCGAGGAGGGCAACTTCTGGTAATTTGTACTACTCCCTCCTTCCATCTATATAGGGCTTAATGCGTTTTTCAAGGCTAACTTTGACCAAATATTAAAGCAATAATATATGACATGCAACTTACACAAAGCACACCGCTAAATTCGTGTGTGAAAGGAGCTTTCAATGATATAATTTTCACATTGTGCATGTCATGTACTATTAATCTTGTCAATAGTCAAAGGCGGTCTTAAAAAACGCATTAGGCCCTATATAGATGGAAGGAGGGAGTAGTACTTTTCAACAAGTTATTCTTGGTACCAGCGGTAGCATTTGAAAGAAAATACATGTAACTTACTATTTGATTATGTGGTTGAATGCCATAATATTTTTCCAAGATAAGTTAAGGAAAGCATTGTGTCCTGCCAAGAGCAGCCACAGAGATTTAGACTTGTCAATTGTGAGTATCTCAAGTGAGGGTTGGCGAGAGAGGCTACTACAACCTGCCTGTCTCTTGCGCCAGTGGCCACTCACTCTGTTTTTCTACTGTGTTCTGGTGAGCAGAGTGGGTTTCCGGTGAGCCCACCCGGTCATACGAGTCTATGTAGATCACATTGTCACGTTGACAACTAAAAACTACTATATTTGCCAGGAAGCCTTCATGGTAAAGAAGAGATTTCAAAGTCTTCGCTGTTATACAGTGCAAGTGTTACATATGGTACAGAACTGAGAACTCTGCCTCAATGTTACAGCAGACATTGCGCACTCTTTATTTGAATTCAACAACAGAAAGGGATTACATAGCAGAAACGACACCGACAAAACACGCATAGTGCCACTAATCAATAAAAAAAGTATTAGCACACATACAAAAGCAAAGAGAGCAATGCAAAGCAGAGTCGGATTGGCTTGCAGAAACATCATAGTGAATCAAACCATTTCTTCCACTATCTCATCACTGTCATGGTAACAGGTGGCGGATTGACCTTTGGCATGTTCTTCTTCAGTGGCACCACCATTAGATCTTGATGGACCAGCTGCTTCCTCTTGGGCAGTGCTGACATGAGAACTTGAAGGGGCATCCCCATGCTCTCCTCCGTTGTGGTGATAATGATGATCCGCCCTCTGCAGTTTGGCTGCCAAAGTCTCCATCCCTATGTAGTACAATAGGAGCCAGACATAGGTGAGGTACTCCACACCTGTGCCCAGACCCTTGGCGTGCAGGTATCCTCTGCATCTAGCGGCGGAGAAGCACAACATCTCCACCCAAACGCCTTCGATCACACCCCACATCTTCTCTTCAGGCAGATTGGACAACACTCTGGCAATGCTCCAAGCATCACGGACAATTCCTCCCTGTTGCTGCTGGGTACAACCCGGAGGTGGAGATCCCCCACCATCAACTGTAGCATATATCATCTGTGTAAGCCCTATTTCCTCGTCTCCTTCAACGATGGTGCCATCTATTTTCTCTCTTTCCTCGACAATGTCCTTCAATTCATCGTAGGCGGTCGTGCAAAGGTTTCTTCTGGTGCCTGCCATTAGCATTTCAGGATTCAAAAACAGTAGATACATCATGTAGTTGGACATTTCTCTGCACCGGATGGCCCTCTTGTGATGACCGGATCTTTTGCACCAAGCAGGGCATGCATAAGCATGAGGACACGAATCTTGCGTGCACAGCAGTCCGTGGTGAGAACGAGATACAACCGTGTCGTAGTAGCAGAAATCCGTGGCGAGATGCCAAAGAAGCACACTCTCGTCGAATGCACCGTCCAAGCTCCATCCCAAGTCCTCGTAACACCCTTCATGCCCAAGAGTAAACTGGCCCCTGTTGTCATTGAACTTCCTGTAACTAGAAACATCTTTGATATGGTGCTTCCAGCCATCTTTCACATACTGGAGCACTAACTTTGTAATGCTCAAAGATGAGGAGCAAGACTTCATGTGCCAATGTTGCTGAAGGAAGTCGGCGCATCCCAAAACTCCGACGACCCATCTTGGAATGTTTCCTGTTGCGGACAAGGAGTCCTACAATGTTGTATTGGGAAACCATATCATGATATCGAGGCTTCACTTCTGTTGACACCATATCTGATGACCTTTGACAGAATTCTTCTGTGTCCCTTGTGATGTTCGTTAGGACCGGGGCTAGAACCTCCAATGCAGCAGTACAGTATAGCAAGGTATATGTAATCTTGACATCGTCTTGACTATAAACTCCTCGGTTACTGTAGTGGAAGAAGGCTATGGGTGGAATGTAGGAAGCTAATAAACGGAGAAAATAAAAAGAAATATTTGCTAGCTGCGCCCTAAGTTCGAAGTAATTTCGGGAAGCGAATAAGGAAAAAACTTGTCCGAGAGAAGCCACGGGAAACACCTTCTTTTTGGTGTAGAGGAGTAGGAAGGTGTTGGAGAGCCAATGCTGCAGCTTACAATACGCATGGTTGCCATCAAGTGTTGAGAAGGAGAGTAGCACCCTAATCCGATCTTCAACAGACGGAGATGCAAGGTCCACAAATAGCTTATAAGGAGTAAAGTCCACCGGTGTGGCCGATGTTAAAAGATACTCACTTGCCCCGATAGGACTTGTTGCCTTGTCAATGAAATCTTCAAGAGGATCAATCCTAAGCTTATGTGTGTGTATTGACCTCCGAATAGGCTCACCCAAGCTCACCAGGCTGTTAATGCTAGCTCGGTTGAAAGCCAAGGGCTTCTCGATGCATTTGAGTATACCGGGAATGAAGAGCGCTTGTGCAGCAGCCAGCAGAATTTTCTCGAAGCGGCCTTGCCATGATTTCCAGAAGACGTAGACAGCCACGGTGACCTGAGACACTGAGGTGAGGATGTGCCGCGTCCATAGCTCGTTGTCCTCGATGTTGTAGGCGGTTATGCCGTCCTGTCCACCGAGGTGTATCAGGAGGATAGGCGCCCACAACAGCTCCAGGATTCCTTCATCTCCATCGTTTTGTGGCTTCCTATGGCGGTTGAAGAGGGTGGCGAGCCCATAGATTGCAATGGCATCACTGCCAAGGTATGCCAGCCAGATGATGGGTCTAAACCAGGATCTGATGGGGTACCTACGCGCGACGGAACCGACGAGGAGGATGTACTGAATCACCAGGCTAGCAATGACGAGGATGCGTAGCTGCGACTCCTCCCACCACTGAAGAGCGGCTGAGACACCCGCCATCAGTTCTCCCTTGATCTCTCCTCTCTGCCACACACGAACACTAGCTAAGTAGCTGGTCCATTTCAACCTCGCTCGTTGAATTTATTGTAAGCACGTGAATGCACTGACAGTAAACCGGTGCTACCAATCGACAACCTGAACAAAAAAAAGAGAGGATCCATTAATTCGTTATTGCACTGAACAGCTAGCTGCAAATCGCTCCCGTGCAACCCTCTCAACTCGTACCTGAATACGTGGTGCAACTCAGAGGCAGCTCGCTTGGTACATACACAGTGTCGGCCTGACGCACTGACGATGAACAGTGAATTATTTCCTCTTCTCCGCGTCGTCGATCTGGACCTGAAAGAGGAGAATGGATTCACGGAGGTGAGCCTGACCATTGCTGCACCAAACAAGCAGCTACAGAGGGAGAGCGTCCGCAGTGGCGCAGGAGGAGATGGAAGCAGGGAACGAGGGGACTAGGCCGTACCTCGCGGGATGGATCCGGCCGCCGAGTAAACTGGGATGTGGCCGTCGCCAAGTAACCCCGGCGCCTCGCCACGTGAGCACAAGGGAGATGGGAGCTCGGACGCCGGCGACGCGTGCGGCGCGAGACGAGGGCGAGGCAGCACTGCAGCAGTGGAATGACAAGAGAAGGGAGGTGGCAGCAGTGGGTCGTCGCCAAGTCGCCGTCGTGGTCTGGCCAAAAAAGCCGTCTCGTGCGCAAAAAGAAAACAGGGTGTGTCGGCCCTCTCCTATCTTGACAAGATGCTTGATGCTTCAAGATAAGATCGAGGTTGAATATATATTTTCAGTATTTAAAATTTTCATGCTTTGAACACATGCATGACACATCGAAGAAACTTTGTGAAAGTTTCATGTGGCCGGGGGCGGAACCAGGATTTGACCATAGGGGATAATGATCATACAAAGAGAAGCAAAAGATAATATGTATTTTGCAATTAAAAAAATTTGGATTTTCCATTAGTATGAATGTGGCTCTTACACCTAGAACACATAGAACAAAGTCGACTATCTTATATGGCGCGCTTTCGATTATAGCTTGTTGTGTAAATTAATTTTACTCGTGCTAGAATTTTCGATCGGTAGTTTGTACACCAACTAACACTGGTAGAAAAAGGGCCTATAGTCCCGGTTCGTAAGGGCCTTTAGTCCCGGTTCAGGAACCGGGACTAAAGTGTCGGTACTAATACCTCCCCCTTTAGTCCCGGTTCAATCCAGAACCGGGACTAAAGGCCCTCCACGTGGGCAGTGCGCAGAGCCCAGTCAGGAGACCCTTTGGTCCCGGTTGGCGGCACCAACCGGGACCAATAGGCGTCCACGCGTCAGCACTTCTGTGGCTGGGGTTTTTGTTTGTTTTTTTTTGAAAGGGGGGGGTTGGGGGTGGGTTTTGGGGGGTTAATTTAGGTGTTTCATATATTGTGTTAGCTAGTTATAATTAATAGAGAGAAGTGTCCTCTGTTATGTCCGTGCTTGGTCGACGCTACGTACTATACATACGTATATAGAGAGGACTAGACACGCTAGCTAGCTAGTAAGCAAACGAAGGAAACAGAAGATCGTCATGAACATATATGCATATATACAGAGAGAAGTGATATCGACCACCTCTCCTTCGAGAGATTGGTCGAACAACAAGTTCTCGTATATCTATCTGACACTACCGGCTACATATATACAATAATTATCTCTTACAAATATAATCATACGGACTCAGGGTCCACATAGAATTCTCCGTCTTCAGGGATCACGTGGTCAAGAAAGAATGCCGTCAATTCCTCTTGAATTGCTCGCATGCGAGCTGGTGCTAGGAGTTCATCCCGCTTCCGAAACATCTAATTTGAAAAAGGGGGTCAATACATATATATATAAATGAATGAAACTCAACACAAATGATGGTAATAAAATAAAATTGTGAATGTTGTTATTTACGTACTTCATATTGTTCGTTAGAGTACCCGCCCCGCTCACAGGTCGTGTGGCGGATGGACTCGCAGATGTAGTATCCACAGAAATCATTCCCTTGTTCCTGCCACAACCACTTTACAAGAAATAGAGATCAATCAAACTGATAAGCAAGAATGCTAAATGGTATTGATGAAACTAGCGCTTGAATCACTAGGAGATGCGTGGAACATGCTACTATAGTACTTACTTTCGGGTGTCTAAATTCCAGCTCCTTCGGCAGTCCCGGAACTGTTTTGGTGAATTTTCTCCAAACCCTGCCGGACAAAGAAAACAATTACTTGATATCAGGAAATGAACAAAGTTGCTGATATGGTGGATAATGATCGATTTAACTTACTTCTTGAGGATTTCAGTCATGTCCGCATACTCCTTGGGATCTTTTCGTTTAGAGTCCAAGACAGTTACTACTCCCTGCTCAAGCTTAATCTCTAGGAGAATATAGTGGTAACTGCACACACATGCATAACTCATGAATTACATTACTATAACCTTGACTAATATATAAGAGAAACCGAATACGCACAAGACAGTAACACTCACCTGAAGTTGTAAGGAAAGAGTATTATATCTTTGTTTTGATTTATTACGAACGATCGTAGCAAGCTGGCCTCGGTAGCTGCGGCATGAAGTTTAACCTGAGTTGCATCTATGAGATGTGTGTTAATGAACCCAATATCACCGACTTGTCTTTTCTTCAATTCGGCGATCTTCAATCTGCATAATATAGCGAGGATGATTATAAATACATTGCAATGAAAGAGCTAAGCTATATAGAGAAACTTAATGACAGAAGTAGTACTACTTACAGACAGTAGCAGGCGACCGTTGTTTTATCGAGGGCCAATTGATTGAAAAACTGATAGAACTCCTCAAATGGAACAGGCAACAGATCAATTCCAACGAGGTCATGCTCCTTTTTAACTTTCACATACAAGGTACTCCTCCCCCCAGAGTCTCTGCAGATTTTCAAGTACCAATCATGCAATCTTCGCATCATCGTTGATAGAGATCTTTCATCTTTGACGAGAGGCTTCCCGTACTCGTATCTTTGTATCTGCATCTCCATGGGTTCATAATGTACTTCGTCGGGCAGGTAATCTGCAAGATTGCTATAACCGGGCACCATCCTCGGATCATTGTCGACGTTGTGGCTAGGCACCTTGAGCGGGGGGCACGATTGCTTCGCTTGTTCGCCGAGCTGGGCAATTTGTTTCCCAGCTCGTCGTTCTTTCAGCCTTTGATCACTGACAGTACTTCCCGACCGCTCCGCTTCGGCAAATTCCTTTCCAATAATGCGGTCATAGTTTCCTTTCGGCGAATCAGACTTCGGTGGTTTTGTCAGGGCAGCCAGAGTGCGCTTCACTTTCACCCGATCTACCTTCTCCTCCGAAGGTGGATGTTTCTTTGCTTTCACCCCTTCAAAGAATTTCTTCACTTCTTCTCGCGCGATCTCGGCGTTCTCCTCCTGGGTCCTCTCGTATGGTAACTTCTCTGAAGTCTTCAGAGAAGGACCGAATCTGTATGTCCTCCCGCCTCTGGTTGTACTGCTAGACGCCGACCGAGCAGACGTAGCGGTTGTCTTCTTTACTTGCTTAAGAGGCGGAGGAGAAGGAAACGACGCGCCGGAGCAGCTGGAGCGGCGGCAGGTCTCTTCCGCCCTTGCTGACGAGGCGGAGAAGGAGGAGGCTGGCTGCTCGGGCGCGTCGGCGCAGGCGGAGTGCCGCCGTGTGCCGGAGAAGGAGCCGGCCGAGGGCCCTGATCGTCACTCGCCGGAGGAGGAGGCGGTGGAGGCGGAGTGCCCTGACTCGCCGGAGGAGGAGGAGGAGGCGGTGGCGTCCAGTTCGGAAGGTTGATGAGCTCCTTCCGCCATAGGCATGGAGTCTTCAGAGTAGACCCCAGCCGAGTCTCCCCTTCACCGGTAGGGTGGTCAAGCTGGAGGTCCTCAAATCCCTCCGTTATCTCATCCACCATCACCCTAGCATATCCTTCTAGAATCGGCCGGCAGTGAAAAGTTGCGTCGGGTTCAGTAGGAAAAACAGAGCCAACAGCCGCCTTGACCTTCAAATTCATCCATTGCGTCATAAGGTGGCAATTTTGAGACTCTGTTATATCATCCACGGGATAGCTGGCAGGAGCCGTCAAGGCATGCTCCAGCTGAAGCAGCTCGGTGGAAGCCACGCTGCTTCTGCGCTGAGATGGCGGGGTAGCTTCGGGGGAGGCTTCGGCAGTACGTTTGCTGCGATTTGCTTCTCGTTCCTCTATCGTGTCTACCCTTGCTTGCAGCGCCTGCATTTGGGTCTGCTGCACTTTTTTCCTCCTCTCATGGGATTTGTAACCGCCTGCGTCTGGAAACCCAACCTTCCACGGAATGGAGCCTGGCGTGCCTCGTGTCCGTCCATGGTGCTCAGGATTCCCGAGGGCCATTGTGAGCTCGTCGTTCTCTCTGTCTGGAAAGAACGTCCCTTCCTGCGCTGCTTCGATATACTGCTTAAGCTTACTGACTGGTATGTCCATTTGATCGTTCGTCCAAATGCACTTCCCTGTTACAGGGTCCAGTGTTCTGCCAGCCCCGAAGAACCAAGTCCGGCAACGGTCTGGCCAGTTAATTGTCTCTGGTTCGATCCCTTTATGAACCAGATCATTCTCAGTCTTGGACCACTTAGGCCGGGCTACGAGGTAGCCACCTGACCCCGTGCGATGGTGAAGCTTCTTCTTCGCAGCATTTTGCTTGTTTGTCGCCGACATCTTCTTACTCTTTTCCGATGTCTTGTGGGCCACAAATGCGGGCCAGTGATCTCTGATATTCTCATATCTGCCCTTAAATTCTGGTGTCTCATTATTTTCGACAAACTTATTCAGCTCTTTCTTCCACCTCCTGAATAGTTCTGCCATCCTCTTCAGAGCAAAAGACTTGATTAATTTCTCTTTAACTGGGTTCTCTGGATTATCCTCAGGCGGTAGGGTGAAATTTGACTTCAGCTCAGTCCAAAGATCATTTTTCTGCATATCATTGACATCAGAGACCTCAGGGTCTTCTGTAGCCGGCTTAAACCATTGCTGGATGCTTATTGGGATCTTGTCCCTAACCAGAACCCCGCACTGAGCAACAAATGCGCTCTTTGTCCGGAGGGGTTCAATAGGTTGGCCGTCGAGCGCGATTGCTATGATCTCAAACTTTTCATCCGAGCTCAACTTTTTCTTCGGGCCTCGTCTCTTTACCGAAGTTGTGCTCGATCCGGAGGGCTAGAAAAAAGAACAAAGACTTAATTAATATGTGTACATACCAAAACAATGAATGCATCAATCAGCTAGTCAGCATAGGCTTAACTAATATATATACCTGGCCGGACTCGGTTCGGTCACCGGAGCCGTCCTCATGTTCTTCTTCTTGCACCGGCATTAGGTCACCGTAGCCAGCTTGTTCACCCTCTCCTTCCAGACCATCGGTTTCGTTGAGAAACAACGAGATGGCATCACTTCCTTCTGCGATTATGTCCCTCAACAACGCTTCTTTTGTTGCTTCGTCTAGGGCGGTGTCCATAGTTTCTACAAATATTTACAACATGGCAATTATTATTCAAACATGATAGATGGATATATTAGTGCCAAACGTAGAACTAGCTACCTAATCATAGTAAGCTATCGGGAGGGGGTATATATCGACAACGACGACACTACATCTATGTCCCTCGACGACCCTCGTTCCCGATAAAAAAAAGGAGGAAGAAGAAGAAAGAATAGAGGAGAAGATCTCCTCTATTCTTTCTTCTCCTCTTTTTTTCTTCTTCCTCTTCTTTTTTTATCCTCTTCTTCCTCTCATGTTCGATAGGATCGCCGAGGGGTCGGGAGGTTGCGTAGTGTCTCAGGATTCAACAAAACCATGTATTCATCATTAGGCGAAAGTAACATGTGCATGATGGTACGAAGCTCTTCAAAGTTGTTCTGAAACGGACTCCCAGATAGGATAATCCGCCTTTTGGTACAAAGTTCAGCAAGAGCCTTCCGAATATCGCTATTTGGAAGGCCTTTGCTGAATTGGTACCAAAAGGCGGATTATTCTATCCGGGACTCCATTCCAAAACAACTTTGCAGAACTTCGTACCAACATGCCCTGGTTACTTCCGGCTAATGATGAAGGCATGGATTTCTTCAATACTTTGACACTAGGAAACCTCTCTCTACTTCCGGCTAATAAGAAGAAGAAGAAGAAGAAGAAGAAGAAGAAGAAGAAAAGAAGAAAAAAAAGAGGAGAAGAAGAAAGGAATAGTGGAGAAAAGAGAAAATAGAATATATTCTATTTTCTCTTCTTCTCCACTATTCCTTTCTTCTTCTCCTCTTCTTTTTCTTCTTTTTTCTTCTTCTTATTTATTTCTCCTCTTCTTTTCCTCTCCTCTTCTTCTTTCTTTCCTCTTCTTATTTTCTTCTTTCCTATCCTTCTTTTTCTAAAATTGTAACTTTTGCATATATAAAACTTTTCTAAAATTGTAACTTTCTATATAAAACTTTCCTATCGGGAAGGGGAGAAGATCGAAGAAAAAAAAAGAGGTTTCTATTTTTTCTTCTTCTCCTCTATTCCTTTCTTCTTCTCCTCTTCCTTTTCTTCCTCTCCTCTTCTTCTCCTTTTTCCTCTTCTTTTTTTCTCCTCTTCTTCCCGACCCTCGCCCCCTCGAACACTTGGCGACCCTCGACCCTCTACCCTAGCTAGTTCCCGACCCTCGCCCCCTCGATCCCTCGAACACTCGGCAACCCTCGACCCTCGACCCTCGGCGACCCCCTCCCCCCATGATGTCGAAGTTATCGGGGAGGGGGTATATCGACCCCCCTCATGTCGAAGTTATCTGGTACACACATATACATACATACACATATACACTACACACATGCATACATACACATACATACACATATCTGCATGCACACACATATACACTGCACACACATACACATACATACACATATATATACACTACACACATGCATACATATATCTCAAAAAAATTAACAGAGGCGGGCGGCGGCGCGGCAAGCGGAGCGCGGCCAGGCGGCGCGGCAAGCGGAGCGCGGCCAGGCGGCGGCGTCGAGGCAGAACACGACGGGCGGCGGCGGCGAACCAGCGGTGGCGCGGCAAGCGGAGCACGTACGGGCAGAGCACGGCGGGCAGCGGCGTCGGGGCGCGGCAAGAGCACTACGGGCAACGGCGTCGGGGCGCGGCTGGCGGTGGTGGCAGGGCGCGGCGGGGGGAGAGGAGGGGAGGTGGGGAACGGCACGGCGGCTCACAGTGGGAGCGGGCCGGGAAGGCGTCGGGGTAGGGCTCGACGGCGGCGGCGAGGACGGCAAAGTGGAGCAGCCTGACGGCGTCGGGGCAGGACTCGGCGGTGGCGGAGGCGACGATGAGGGGCAGGGCTCGGCGGCGGCGACGGCGACGAGGAGGACGAGCAGCCTGGCGGCGTCAGCGATGGGGAATGGAGCAGTTGGCGAAAATTTCGCAAGGGTTGTATATATAGCCAGAGCAATGGTCCCGGTTCGTGGCACGAACCGTGACCAATGCCCCCCTTTGGTCCCGGTTGGTGCCACGAACCGGGACCACAGGCCAATTTTCAGCAGCCCAAAGGGCGGGAAGCGGCGGCCTTTGGTCCCGGTTGGTGCCTCCAACCGGGACCAATGCCCTTGTGCGCCCCGCGCCCAAAAGTTTAGTCTCACATCGCTAGTTGAAGGGCGCCGGCACTAGTTTATAAGCGCTGCTCTGCCTCCCCATTCGAGCTCCTCTCTAATGCAGGCTTTCGGGCCTAAACCTGCTACTGCCTGTTGGCCTATTGGGCCTCTGCGGGCCTGAATCCTGGCCCATGTAGGGTTTCTAGTCGTATTCAGGCCGTGGAGGCCCAGTAGGTGGCATTTTTTTGGGTTTTTTCTTTTTTATTTCTACATTTTTTTGGTTTTTTATTTTTTTATTTCTACTTAAAACTAAATACTTATAGTTTTTTAGTGATTTCTTTTTGCTTTTAGGTCACAAAAATTATAAACTTTCTGTTAGTGCCATTAGTTTTAAATTTTACATAGTTTAAATTTGAATTTTTAAAAATTTGTATGAATCACTAGTTTATGAATAACTTTACTATAAAATTAGAATTTTTTTTTCTATTTATTTTTTATTTCTACTTACAACTAAATACTTACATTTTTTAGTGATTTCTTTTTGCTTTTAGGTCACAAAAATTATAAACTTTCTGTTTAGTGCCATTAGTTTTAAATTTTGAAAATAGTTTAAATTTGAATTTTTAAAAATTTGTGTGAATCACTAGTTTATGAATAACTTTACTATAAAAATAGAAATTTTTTTTCTATTTATTTTTTATTTCTACTTACAACTAAATACTTAAAGTTTTTTAGTGATTTCTTTTTGCTTTTAGGTCACAAAAATTATAAACTTTCTGTTAGTGCCATTAGTTTTAAATTTTAAATAGTTTAAATTTGAATTTTTAAAAATTTGTGTGAATCACTAGTTTATGAATAACTTTACTATAAAATTAGAATTTTTTCTTCTTTGCTATTTATTTTTTATTTATACTTACAATTAAATACTTATAGTTTGATTTTAGGTCACAAAAATTATATTCTTTTTGCTATTGAAGAATATTATAGTTTTATTTTAGTTGATCATAACATAATATTTTAATTGATTGTTTTTATTTTCATAAAAGTTTTGTAGTTCATTCTGTTTGCTATTAATTCATTCTTTGAGCTAAATGACTCTGAAATTGGAAAGCATTTCAAAATGAACTCTGAAAAGGTTGAAAGTTGGCATGGTATCATCATTTCACCCACATAGCATGTTCCAAAAAGTAGAGAGGGTTACGACAAAAACTTGATGCACTTCGTGTACAAAATGGACAATCACTTTCGAGTATCAAAGTTTCAACCATAAGACATGAAAGCATTTCAAATGAACTCTGAAAAAGTTGAAAGTTGGGATGGTATCATAATTTCACCCACATAGCATTTGCTTATTGCGGGAGAAAGTCTTCACTTTTTCTTCGCTTGTGTCATTTGCTTATTGCGCCGTAACCATGGATAATCTTCATTGTTTATCAGGATGCTTGGGTCAGCCTTGACATTGAAGGGAGGAATTTCATGAAACTTTTCATAATCTTCAGACATGTCTGTCTTGCCGTCCACTCCCAGGATGTCCCTTTTTCCTGAAAGAACTATGTGGCGCTTTGGCTCATCGTATGATGTATTCGCTTCCTTATCTTTTCTTTTTCTCGGTTTGGTAGACATGTCCTTCACATAGATAACCTGTGCCACATCATTGGCTAGGACGAACGGTTCGTCAGTGTACCCAAGATTTTTCAGATCCACTGTTGTCATTCCGTACTGTGGGTCTACCTGTACCCCGCCGCCTAACAGATTGACCCATTTGCACTTAAACAAAGGGACCTTAAAATCAGGTCCGTAGTCAAGTTCCCATATGTCCACTATGTAACCATAATATGTGTCCTTTCCGCTCTCGGTTGCTGCATCAAAGCGGACACCGCTGTTTTGGTTGGTGCTCTTTTGATCTTGGGCGATCGTGTAAAATGTATTCCCATTTATCTCGTATCCTTTGTAAGTCAATACAGTCAAAGATGGTCCCCTGGACAACAAGTACAACTCATCACAAACAGTGTTGTCACCTCTGAGACGTGTTTCCAACCAACTGCTGAAAGTCCTGATGTGTTCACATGTAATCCAGTCGTCGCACTGCTCCGGGTGTTTGGAGCGCAGACTGTTCTTGTGTTCATCGACATACGGGGTCACCAAGGTAGAGTTCTGTAGAACTGTGTAGTGTGCTTGAGACCAAGAATATCCGTCCCTGCATATTATTGAGTCTCTTCCCAGAGTGCCTTTTCCAGTCAGTCTCCCCTCATACCGCGATTTAGGGAGACCTATCTTGTTAAGGCCAGGAATGAAGTCAACACAAAACCCGATAACATCCCCTGTTTGATGGCCCATGGAGATGCTTCCTTCTGGCCTAGCGCGGTTACGGACATATTTCTTTAGGACTCCCATGAACCTCTCAAAAGGGAACATATTGTGTAGAAATACGGGCCCCGGGATGACAATCTCGTCGACTAGATGAACTAGGACGTGCGTCATGATATTGAAGAAGGATGGTGGGAACACCAGCTCGAAACTGACAAGACATTGCGCCACATCACTCCTTAGCCTTGGTACGATTTCTGGATCGATCACCTTCTGAGAGATTGCATTGAGGAATGCACATAGCTTCACAATGGCTAATCGAACGTTTTCTGCTAGAAGCCCCCTCAATGCAACCGGAAGCAGTTGTGTCATAATCACGTGGCAGTCATGAGACTTTAGGTTCTGAAACTTTTTCTCTGGCATATTTATTATTCCCTTTATATTCGACGAGAAGCCAGTCGTGACCTTCATACTGAGCAGGCATTCAAAGAAGATTTCTTTCTCTTCTTTCGTAAGAGCGTAGCTGGCAGGACCTTTATACTGCTTCGGAGGCATGCCGCCTTTTTCGTGCAAACGTTGCAGGTCCTCTCGTGCCTCGGGTGTATCTTTTGTCTTCCCATACACGCCCAAGAAGCCTAGCAGGTTCACGCAAAGGTTCTTCGTCACGTGCATCACGTCGATTGAGGAGCGGACCTCTAGGTCTTTCCAGTAGGGTAGGTCCCAAAATATAGATTTCTTCTTCCACATGGGTGCGTGTCCCTCAGCGTCATTCGGAACAGCTAGTCCACCGGGACCCTTTCCAAAGATTACGTAGTGTAAATCATTGACCATAGCAAGCACGTGAACACCGGTGCGCATGGCGGGCTTCTTCCGGTGATCTGCCTCGCCTTTGAAATGCTTGCCTTTCTTTCGACATTGATGGTTGGTCGGAAGAAATCGACGATGGCCCAGGTACACATTCTTCCTGCATTTGTCCAGGTATATACTTTCAGTGTCATCTAAACAGTGCGTGCATGCGTGGTATCCTTTGTTTGTCTGTCCTGAAAGGTTACTGAGAGCGAGCCAATCGTTGATGGTCACGAACAGCAACGCCTTAAGGTTAAATTCCTCCTGTCTGTGCTCATCCCACGTACGTACACCGTTTTCATTCCACAGCTGTAAAAGTTCTTCAACTAATGGCCTTAGGTACACATCAATTTCGTTGCCGGGTTGCTTAGGGCCTTGGATGAGAACTGGCATCATAATGAACTTCCGCTTCATGCACATCCAAGGAGGAAGGTTATACATACATAGAGTCACGGGCCAGGTGCTGTGATTGCTGCTCTGCTCCCCGAAAGGATTAATGCCATCCGCGCTTAAAGCAAAACCATACATTCCTTGGGTCCTTTGCAAACTCATCCCAGTACTTTCTCTCGATTTTTCTCCACTGCGACCCGTCAGCGGGTGCTCTCAACTTCCCATCTTTCTTTCGGTTCTCACTATGCCATCGCATCAACTTGGCATGCTCTTCGTTTCTGAACAGACGTTTCAACCGTGGTATTATAGGAGCATACCACATCACCTTCGCAGGAACCCTCTTCCTGAGGGGCTCGCCGTCAACATCACCAGGGTCATCTCGTCTGATCTTATACCGCAACGCACCGCATACCGGGCATGCGTTCAGATCCTTGTATGCACCGCGGTAGAGGATGCAGTCATTAGGGCATGCATGTATCTTCTCCACCTCCAATCCTAGAGGGCATACGACCTTCTTTGCTGCGTATGTACTGTCAGGCAATTCGTTATCGTTTGGAAGCTTCTTCTTCAATATTTTCAGTAGCTTCTCAAATCCTTTGTCAGCCACAGCATTCTCTGCCTTCCACTGCAGCAATTCCAGTACGGTACCGAGCTTTCTGTTGCCATCTTCGCAATTGGGGTATAACCCTTTTTTGTGATCCTCTAACATGCGATCGAACTTCAGCTTCTCCTTTTGACTAATGCATTGCGTCCTTGCATCGACAATGACCCGGCGGAGATCATCATCATCGGGCACATCGTCTGGTTCCTCTTGATCTTCAGCAGCTTCACCCATGGCAGCATCATTGGGCACATCGTCTGGTTCCTCTTGATCTTCACCAGCTCCCCCCGTTGCAGCATCACCGTATTCGGGGGGCACATAGTTGTCATCGTACTCTTCTTCTTCGCTGTCTTCCATCATAACCCCTATTTCTCCGTGCCTCGTGCAAACATTATAGTGTGGCATGAAACCCTTGTAAAGCAGGTGGGAGTGAAGGATTTTCCGGTTAGAGTAAGACCTCGTATTCCCACATTCAGTGCATGGACAACACATAAAACCATTCTGCTTGTTTGCCTCAGCCGCATCGAGAAACTCATGCACGCCCTTAATGTACTCGCGGGTGTGTCTGTCACCGTACATCCATTGCCGGTTCATCTGCGTGCATTATATATAATTAAGTGTCCAAATTAATAGAAGTTCATCATCACATTAAAACCAAAGTGCATACATAGTTCTCATCTAACAACATATAGCTCTCCAGAGCATCTAATTAATTAAACCATACATTGAAACTATGTAAAACATTTCAATGTGAAAACAAATGCGATCATAATCGCAACCAAGGTAACAATTGATCCAACGGCATAATGATACCAAGCCTCGGTATGAATGGCATATTTTCTAATCTTTCTAATCTTCAAGCGCATTGCATCCATCTTGATCTTGTGATCATCGACGACATCCGCAACATGCAACTCCAATATCATCTTCTCCTCCTCAATTTTTTTTATTTTTTCCTTCAACAAATTGTTTTCTTCTTCAACTAAATTTAACCTCTCGACAATAGGGTCGGTTGGCATTTCTGATTCACATACATCCTAGATAAATAAAATCTATGTCACGTTGGTCGGCATAATTTTCATAAACAATAAATGAACCAATAGTTATGAAGATAATATACATACCAAATCCGAATCATAGACAGGACGAGGGCCGACGGGGGTGGATACCAAAACCATCGCACTATATAAGATGCAATAATAAATGTAAGAAAATGATACAAGTATCTATCTAAACAGACAAGTAAGAATATTTTTCCTTTCAGAAAGAAGATAAGAATAAGAGGCTCACCACGGTGGTGTCGGTGATGAGATCAGCGCGGGTGATCGACGGCGATGAAGACGGGGACGGGGCGTGACGGACCGCTAAATCTAGACAAATCTCGAGGAAAATGGAGTTTGGAGGTCGAGCTTCGAGAGGAGAAAGTTTAAGTAGTGTGGCTCGGGCATTCCATCGAACACCTCATGTGCATAGGAGGTGAGCTAGAGCACCACAAACCCCTCCCCTCGCCGGCCAGAGAAAAACAGAGCACTGGAGTGCTCTGCTCGCGGGCGAGGGTATATATAGGCACCTCATTGGTCCCGGTTTGTGGCAAGAACCGGGACTAAAGGGGAGCCTTTGGTCCCGGTTCAGGCCACCAACCGGGACCAATGGTGGTGGGCCAGGAGCGAGGCCAATTGGTCCCGGTTCGTCCCACCAACCAGGACCAAAAGGTCCAGACGAACCGGGACCAATGGCCCACGTGGCCCGGCCGGCCCCCTGGGCTCACGAACCGGGACCAATGCCCACATTAGTCCCGGTTCTACACTGAACCGGGACTAATGGGCTGAGCCGGCCTGGACCATAGCCCTGTTTTCTACTAGTGTAATTTTAGATATAAGCTATCATTTCGTTTTTTGTGTTGAACTAATTTGGCTCATTTTATATAGCGATTTGGCTCATTTTTGTATCATGACAGTAAACTATGTTTGTACCCCTAGATATATTACTCTCATCGAATCAATCATGTCTGCCCCCAAAAAAACCAAGTTCGTGGACACTGGAGATGCCTTGTTATCGAACGATGAGTTTGAATGCCTTATGAAAAATGATATGTTCTTGCATGATCGTATAAGGCCAATCACATAACCTTTGTACTTAATAATTGCAAGTGAGTGGGCTTCAATTATTGTTCGATTGTGCCTGTGTTATATTATCTCTAGATGTAAAATTTATCATGCATTATCTTTGTATAACTCTAGCAAAATATTTTAAAAGCCCGTGGCAATGCACGCGGATTCTACTAATTGTGCTTAACTACTAAGGCGTGATGTTAGTTTTTCTATTTTGGGAGTGATGATGTGATCCTTGTATAATCTGCATTTGACAAGTGTAACCATCACGCATGCACGCGCTTAACGAACCCTGCGAACCACACCTGGTACATCTTTGTGAAGGCGAGTACTAGGGGGCGGCACGGGGTTGCAGAGGAAAGTGATCGAGAGCTCTGCAGCCGCAAACGAAGGCTCGGCGCTGCTGCTGAAAGGATGCTAGTGTTTCACAAGATGGCTTGGTGAATAATTTGAGGTCCAAGTTATTTTCTTAGGAGTTGAGGCGCAAATAGTTGAAGATGTAGGAAATGTATCATTCCGGAGAAATTAAAATGATTTGAGAACATCCTTGCAGAATTGGAAACCATTCTCTACAGGTTTTCATTTTCACCGGTGTTTGGCCAACAAGTGGATAGCCGGATTGCAGCTACCAACCACCGTTTCTCCGCTGTTTGCACCGATAGCTAGAAAGGTGCAGCGCCGATAAAAAGGAAAACCTGTAGAGATAGCTAGAAAGGTGCAACACCGATTCACAGCAGGCCGCGGAATAGGCCGGTCTATTGTTTTTTTTTTATCAAAAGGGGTTTCCCCCACCCCATTTTATTGAAACGGGCACACAGCCCACGCCGACAGTTTATAGTTCTCGGATCTAACCTAGAGTAACAGAATCAGAATCATTTAAAAGGTTTACATCTCGACGTAGCGAGCAAAGGCTCAAAACAGGCCAACAGGGAACCAAAGACACAAAAACTACTGATAACTGAATCAGCCAGTGTGCGCCTTCAGCATGAAGCCTCCCAGCCTGTCTTCTAGCTTGCCTCTCAGTCCCCTGTCCAGGCTATTCGCAGCACGTCGCCTCCTCGATGGTCTAGGAGCAGGAGAAAACGCCGTAGAAGCACAGACTGATCTCCCCCACGTAGAAGCACAGACAACGCCGTAGAAGCCGTGTACTGGCCTGGGAGCCATGCACTTCCACTTTATCCTTTAAGGTTCTGGATGATACTCTGTCTGTGTTCTGTGGTTGGTCGATGTGGTTTGTGTTGACTCTGCCTGGTGACTTTATTTATAAAGTCGCGCTTTGGCCTTTTCTCTAAAAGAATCTTCCACTGATGTAGCAGAGAGCACATCTTTCCCATAACTAGTGGTTGGGGCGTCACCCTGTGGCGCCGCTTAAGAGGAAGTTGTGCGCACATTTTCATTTTTTCTCAGAAAAAGATCCTCGCCTTCATCTAAAAAAAAGTAAAGAAGAAAAAAAATTACCACCGTAGCTTACCAGCGAGTGCCGCTTTGTATAACCCTCCATTTAAAAAATACCAGAGCTCCTCATCTCCGTCTAAAAAGAATAAAATACATATAAAAAATCTACACATTCATCTAAAATAATTACAAAAGAGTTCTCACCGCGGCCAACTAGCTTGCGCCACGTGGCATAGCTGGTTGGCCTCCTTTCCTGCGTAGCTTAATGGGTTTAATTGCCCTGGTGCTTGTCCACGACACACCTTGAAAACATAGATCGTTACGCATAGTCCAAATGCTCTAAATGGTAGCAACACGAGCAATGACAATTACACTTTTCTTATTATTAGTATCCCAAAGGGCAGAAAGCTCCCCCATACTACCCGGTTTTTGAAATCCAAAGATCTCAACAACATCTTTCCAAATGTCACCCGCAACCACACAATCGAAGAACAGGTGATTAACAGTTTCACTCTCACAACAGAAAAGACAAGTCACATCATTCACATGTCGTCTCTTGCACAAATTGTCTCTGGTGAGGATTTTATTATGATAGGCTAACCATAAGAACACCAAATACCTATGTGGTACCCGAATTTTCCATATTTTTTTCCATATAGGGGTAGAAACCCCACCCCAGTTAATCATCTCATAAAATGAGCTCACACTGTATGTCCCAGATGCTTCAAGTGTTCATACATGGTGATCTTCCTCACTATTTGGTTTCTTATTGCAATCACTTGGGTTAGAACATCCCATCTAGCAAGGAATTCTTCATGAACACATCGGTTGAAGGAAAGTTTCAGGGTTTCCCCATCCCAAACCTAGGAGACCTTATAGTTTTGTTGCTGACAAATCTAAAAAATGTCCCAAAATTGTGTCTTAAGGGAGATATCTCCGACCCAATTGTCATGCCAAAAACTAATTTGCTTGCCATTACCTAAAGTCCACCTATAAAAAGGTCTTGCAACAGCCAAAGCCCAAGTAAAACCTTTCCGGAAAGGTGAGTGTTATGACGCTGCTAGAAGGAGGGCGCGAGAGGGCCGGTCGGGGGCCTTTTTGCCCATGGCCGGGCAAGAGGGAAGGGGATTTCCTTCTTAATTCTTGCTTGATTAGATTGATATATCTCCTCTCTTTATATAGAGAGGTTTACTTGACTCCCAAGCAAGGCTTACTTGACCCCTAAGCAAGTTACCCTTATCTCTAATTAACCCTAAGACTAATGGGCTATACTGCCAGCCCAGGCCCATTACGTACTCTAACACTACACCCCACCTGGACATGCAACTTGTCCTCGAGCTGCAGTCTAACCAACTTATAATCATGACTCGACGAAACACAAACCTAACACCTAAAAACAAGCCTTTTACATCTCTGCTTGTTTTATTACTCTCAACCTGAAATGGACTGGGACGCTTTATTTTGGACCCCTTAAAAAAAGTGGACACCATCCGCACATCGGAGGTGCACATGTACAGCCACATGGATCCCATGGACACCATCTGGAAAAAAGGAGTGCATGTGTATGGCCACCTGGAAGTGGTCGCAAGAGCGACCAATAGAGGCGCCCTCGCGGCCGCCGGCGGCGGAATGCAGTGGTGCTACGCAGTGTGATCCTGTCGGTGACACCCTGCCTTCTCCCTGCCGAATGGCTGTTGGTCTGCAGCGCACAGGGAAGAGTGGAGGGCTTGCGATGGAGAATGACGAGGAGGGGTGCGCTCCCTCCCCCCAACCGCCGATGCCGCAGACTTTGAGGTCGCTGCCCGCGGGGAAAATAGCATGTCCAAGATCCCCGACGCTGCGGACGAGATCGAGGTCCTTTGCACAGCGAAGTGCAACTGGGAGGAGTGGCAGCTGTAGACCACGCATCTCCCGCACACGCCGATGCGCTAGGATGGCAGCTGCAAATAAGCTATCGTTGAAACTACAAAGTATATACAACGAAGCAAATAAGCTATCTATATGTATGCATTCAAAAAATACAACAACAAAAAGTTGGTGAAATTTTATACCTTTGGGGCATTTCCTCGAACACCTTTTGCGCGTCGGCCGCCGGCTCAACAAGTGAGCTCGCCGGCGCTTCGGTAGCCGCCGCACCCGTCGCACGCACTGCAAGCTTCTTCCTCGACAGCTTCGAGGAGCCGGAGCCGTCCGCCGCCTTGTTCTTCTTCGCTGATACCTTGACTTTCTTTGGTTGCGCCGCATTTGGGAGCTTCGAGAGGATGGCTCGTGGCTTCAGGGCGGGCGCCAGCGCGACGCCATCCACCGCCGAGGTCATCCGTGGCGGCATGAAAAGGCCGCGCGCTATGTCGGTTCTTGAAGGAGCTCCGGCGGAGGCGAAGCCAAAGCTCCCCCTCTAGGGTTTGCGGCGGCGGCGGAGGGGTCGCGGGAGTAGGAAGGGATGAGGGGGGTGCCAGCGCGGGCGTCCATCGGGTCGATTCGCCAGTGGCGGCGCGGACGGGGCGAAGGTGGCGCGGCAGAGAGAGTGCGGCGCGAGCGCTCGAGTGTGCGGCGCGCGGAAGCAGGCATACCAAATACACAGCGCGCGATGGCGATTCGGACCATGCGCCCAACTCTATATGCCGCACACGCTTATTGTGCATCCGCTGGAGCCCCTATATCGATTGCGCGCGCACTAAAAAGGACAAATTTGCGGCGCGGCGCTTATTTAGTGCGGTTGTTGGAGATGCTCTAAGCAGTGCAGCGGCTTCGGTCGCCAGAGGTCGAGAGGAGTGAGGGGGTGGGTGGTCGATGGGGATTTTTCGGGAGGGCTGGCTGGGCTGGGTCGTTCGATGTCTGATGGGCCGTCTGGGAATGAATCCTTTAAATTTTTATTTACTACTCCTTTGCTACAATCAGTTTCCTTAATTTTGGAATAAGGAAACAATTCGGATTTTGATTTCTCCTTGTTTTCATTCAACAATGAATTTATAGTACCAATTTTGGAACACACGCTGTCAAGAAATAGGCATGTACATACTCTCTATGCATGGCAATGTTAATGTGCTAGTTTATTTGGGCTGAGCTGAGTCCTGAAGGTAGGACGCACAATCTTCTTTGAAACAAATGCCCTTTGTAGTTAACTTGGCAGTGGTAGTAGCATCATTTAGATTTCTAATGCAATCCAATATTTCAAATTTTTTTTGTTGGCTAAGTACACCTCTATGCAACTTCCACAACAGAATATTCCAAACTATAGAATGGTCTCAGTGTACCAGTTTTTCGAATCTCCATTGAAAAACTTGAAGGAAGATGCTCCCCAATGGTCGTCAACTATTTTAAAAACTACTTTGACTTATATGGAGAACAGTATTAGTATTGTAAAACTTGACCAAGAAAGCTGATGTGTAACAGCTATTTTTTAATAGTGTTAAAACAATATACCTTTCCATATGTAGCTATGATCTCCAAAACGAGTAACAACTTTTTCATATCAGAGTTATCGCTACCTAGTAAGTATATGTATATGTTTACCTATGATATGCTTTCGGAAAGTTTAATCGTATATGTTTTGTAGCTCATGCATTGCTACCATTTTCATGAGCATGGATCTGTTACAATGGGATGAAACAAATTATGAGGCTGTGTGATGTAAATGTGGATATATATCACAGGCGCACAGCTTTGAGCTTTCGAGCGATCCAGGAAGGTAAACCTGGAACATAAGAACTTGATTGATGTCTCTATAGTCTGAAACTCAATGCGACCATAATTAATTTCCTTCTACCAAATTCCTTTCATTCCCATCTATAAAAAGTTTCTTTTTATGCACGTTCAATGCTCAATTCAAGTATGCTCACCAAGGGATACCTAATTTTTTTGACATTTTGGTGCAAAGTAGCTTAATTTGCCTCTCCTACTGTTTTCTTCAGAATTAGATGTTGAAAATGGTGTTGGAACTCTATTTGATTTTTGCTGCATTCTTAGTTGTTATTATTGATCAACAACGAAAGAGTTGATAAAATTCAAATTTAGTTCTCAATTCTTTTCGGTTCATTTAATTATAAAGATATGTATTCCTAGGTCGACGGTGGTCCAACCGCACCCTTCTTTAAAACAATAGGGTTTGGAGTCCCATGTGTTACAAATTTCATACCATTTAAACGAAACATAGAAAAGAACAAGCTATGTTTATCTATGACATTAAGCAACAACCAATGTTTATCTGCCGCATTTATAAAAAGAAATCTCTAGCTACAGCATTAAAACTAACCCAATCTTTAGCTACAACAGTTAAGGCTTCCCTATCTTTCGCTACAACATTTAAAATTAGACATGACATTTAAGACTTCCCTATCTTTAGCTACAACATTTAAGACTAGACGATAAAGTCACTAGCTATGTTTGGCAATGTAAAAATACAACAATTTGGATAACCCATTCAATTAGTGTTTGTGACTGATGAGTAATTACAATACTAGTTACAGTTCTGCTATATATATGGACTAGGGCAAGTAATGGATACATATAAAAACCCAGTGAATTTCTCACACAATGGGGAAGCACATCAAGCACAATGCCCAACTTGTTGTCTTGCTTTCCATGGTTCTTCTAAGTTGCCTGGTTTCTTCAGTCGTACAAGGTAATGAACAATTGTAAATAATTATTTCGTGAAATTTCAGTGTTCATCCTTATGTTTAAAGTTTGTTTTGTCAACCTTGAGTACTCACCCCTTGGAAAGATCTAGAGTGGTTTTCTACATAGGCATTATCTACATGTTCATATACAAAATGAAATTACCTTCATGTTGAGATGATATAAATCTATTTGTTTTTCACTTCAGGACAGAGCATTGACGACAAGGGGAGCAGCACAACGACTATACGACCTAACGATGACCCCGACTGTGTGAGAGAGACGAAGTTGAAGTGGCCGCGGAAACGACAGTACTGCTACAACTATTTTGCATATACTGGTCCATGCTACGATGACTATACTGTCTGCAAAGCCCATTGCCCGTGATTCAACACAATTCCCATGAATAGTTTTCATGTAATAAGGAATAGATGATATGCAATAAGTTTTCCTATCAATATTTACTTTTCCAATTGCTTAAGTGAATAAAGATATGATTTCCAAAATTATTATGGTGCTTGTACTTATCCCTATCAACTGTTTTATCAAAAATACATTTTTTATGCAACAGAGACATACCGCTGGCACTACAGTGCAACGTAACAAAGGGTGGCCAGGATGGTGGTCCATGGACCACCCTAGAATTTTTTCCACGGGCTCACTTGTGTGTACTTGAGCCCAAGAAAGACCAAAATAGGATTATTTTTGCACAGATAAAGATGTGATTTCTAAAGTATTATTGTCCTTGTACTTATCTATGTGAACTATGTTTTTGAATAAATACTTTTTTTGTGCAATGGAGACACACCGCTAGCACTTCGGTGCATCGGCGTAAACGAGGGGTGGCTAGGATGGTGGTCCATGGACCACCCTGGGATTTTTTTTCCATTGGCTCACTTGGGTGCACAGGTGTGCTTCCCAAAAAAGTGAAAGCACAACTGCGCTCTATGGTTTCTGTTTTTCCCCGGGTTTTTTATTTATATTTTTCTGTTTTTGGTTTTTACGGTCCTTATTTTTTCGTAGTTTTTGATTTTTCCCAGATTTCGGTTTGTTTTGTGCTTGTTTTTATTTATGGTTTTCCGGAGGAAAAAAGTTCACCCAAACTATTAAGATGGAATCTAGTTTCGAATATCTTGATGCAAGAAACCCAATGGTGGAAACAGTTTGTGATTTGGATGGATAGTTCGAGAGATAAAATGTTTTGAAAAAAAATCTTAAAAATAAAATCTGAATTGTGACAAGTGCTACTTTTCACCACAGAGAAGGTGGAAGTTTTTTTTTTTTTTAGACAGACAGAGAAGGTGGAAGTAATCTTTGCAAAGGTACCCTGTAACTAGTGATTCCGTGAAATCCCGAATAGGATTCCGGAGTAAAAGGTAACGATGGAAGAAACTGAGATGGAGATGGGCTAGGCACAAATAAGAATGCGGCCTGCCTAAAAATGCCTGATGACCATTCTCTCTCTCCCTCTCTCTCTCTCTCTCTCTCTCTCTCTAGAATAATAATAAGATGTGTATTTTTCAAAATTCACCATATTGGCAGGAGTCGAGGAAAAAGACATATTGGCAGTCAGTAGACTCACCGTAGTGTCACCGTACACACACGATCGACTAGGTCCAGGCACAAGAATGCAGTTTTACATCTCACGCCTACGAATCTCAACGACCTACCTGTACGCACACGCACAAAAAAAAGAAAAACGGGATTAAGATCCGTTGATGCACGATCTATGTGCCAGAAAGAAGCTCACTCAGCTGGATGATCAGAAGCAAGTAGTGTGATTTATGCAGTGACAATTATCTTGTCATCAAGTGCACGGTTTGAAAAAATTCTCTGATGTCATGTGCCTTTCCTTTTGGGTGAGCCTCCAGGAATAATCAAGTTACCGTGCATCAGTAATGATAGAACACCTGGTCTTACTGACATTGTAATTGCAGCAAACACGGACAACTGCCAAGTCATTTGTGGCTCTCTTCAGCCCACTATGGTTCAACACTTTTTTCTGATATGTATTATATTTTGACCTCTTAAACTGTGTTGTATACGTATGTAGTCAGGTATAAAGTTACACATCTTATTAAGCAACTTGTTCAAAATTATACAATTATTTTATGTCGTTAATTTTTTTTATAAAAATACTAAAAGTTAATACTCCCTCTATCCCAAAATAAGTGTCTAAACCTTGTACTAACGTTAGTACTAAGTTGAGACACTTATTTTGGGACGGGGGGAGTAGTAACTTCTCAAACATTATGTGCAACTCTATTTTTCAAGGTTATGTATAACTTCATCAACTATTTTTTGTGGCTTCCCAAATATTATAAGCTTTTTGATTGTGTCCACTATTTTCTGATTCTTTTTCCAAATAAAAATCATTTTCAGTGGAAATGTGCTCGTTTGTGCCAGAAAAAAGGGCTGACTTGGGAATACGGAAAAGATCCTTAATCCCATGTCGACGGCACTCCAATTGTACCCTTCTCTAAAACAGCTAGAGTTTGTAGCCCTATGTTTCAGAAATTTCCTACCATTTAAATGAAATATTGAAAAGAACAAGCTGTGTTTATCTACGACATTTCACACAAACTAATATTTTATTTGCCACAATTGAAACTAGAAATATTTAGCTACGAAATTTCAAACTTGTTTATCTAGCTATGACATTTAAAACTACCCTGTCTTTAGCTACGACATTCAAAACTAACTAGATGATGAAGTCATTAGCTATATTTGGCAGCTGAAATAAATACAAAAGTTTAGGTAACCCATTCAATTAGGGTTTGTTACTGAACCTGGGCTAATAAAGGATAACTGCTCACACTTTGGTGAAGCACATCAAGCACAATGCCCATCTTTTCGTCTTACTTTCCAAACCAAAATAGGCCTAAGATGTTTCACATGGATTCAAGAAAAAACATTTCATGGGTCGTCATGCTGATATATAATTGCACAAACATAGTTAGTGAATACTCCTACTACTGGCCACAGCAAGGTCTTGTACAATCTGGAGCTACCCTTGAAGAACACATACACACAAACACTTTCTTCCTCTACAAACTCAAAGATGAACAGATTTGACGCACAAACACATGTCGCTTACTACTCCAGCTATCGCATCGCATGGCCTGATAGCGGATACCCTAAGGCAGGCACATGACTTCATTTCATACTCTCGACTTTTACTTTGATCTCGCCTTCGAACAAGGGAGGGGAGCGCCCTACCTAGCTATGCACACAAGGAAACGAAATTAAGATCCATTGGTACACAACTTGCACACAGCAGCACTACCAGCATATCTTCCTCGCCCTACCTGACCGACACCTTGGGCGGTGGTTATGGTCCTTGCATGATCCGCCATCGCCATCTCTTACTGTCTGCCTCCGAGAAATGCCAGGGGCTGCAGCCTCGCTTGCGTCTGCAGTTGCAGCTCCGGCACTTTCTTCAGCGACCGGTACTGCAGCCGCGTGCTCTCTCCGCTGTCGAGCGCCTTCACAAGATACCTGCTCAATCCAAAGATTTTTATAGTCCAATAATATGCGACAGGTTCTACTTCTACAGGAGCTGCAGTGAGACAGTGCGAACCCACAGTTCGCCCTGCGCTATTAAAAGAGAGTGAAGCACTGCACTTACCAGCCATTCAGACACTGCGACGTGATGACCGCCTCCTTCCCGATGAATTTCTCAGGCGTCCTTTTGTTCCCCTGCAAGCGTTTAGTGATCAGAACAAACTGCTCTTGCGATTTCACTTTACTCTCAGCACAGCAATGTGTTGCGTGTACCATGATAAGGACCCTCTCGCCCACTACAAATGGGTACTGCACTCCCTTGAATGCCACCGGGCTTTCAGCATCCAGAGCAAGCTCACCGTTGTCCTGAGAAAACAACATGATGACTATCCAAACAGTATGCTACGTCGTAAAAGACTAGGTGTATGTTCAAAGCATTATACACACACTTTGCGACTCCCAGTCCGCTTCGGCACATCCGTATGCTCGATCACATCTTTCCTGCGCTTCCGAAGAGCAGCGTTATGAAACAGTCTCCTGTCATCCTCCATCTTCACCACCGTGGCTACTGCTCTTAAAGCTGTTCATAACAGAACACTGCCGATCGTAAGTGAGCAGGTGAAACATTTTTAATGCTAGTCTTAATAAGGAAGGTAAATATACGACAGAGACATACCAAGATTAGGAAACAAGGAGGATGGGTCAACTTCTCCATTGCAAATGGTGCATCTAGCCTGATTACAGAGATAAAAAGAAACAATTTGTTGGTTGGTGACATCCAAAAGACTGGAATTGCAGCACAGAGAAAAGATACTATTTCAGGCTTGTATACTAAAGTATGCCTTTGCTGTGAGAAGGTTCATCGAAATGGCACTATTCTTCTCAGTAAGTTCCAGTTGGATTATCTGTTACTATGGCACATATCTTGATGTCTACTAAATACAAAAACTGGATGAATACCACAATTTAAGTTAGAAAAATTAGTGCTAGCATAAGTATTAAGAATATAACAGTTAACTTCAGTTGTAGCTAGCCAACAGAACATTAAGGACTGCAACTTGCAGGAAAGTGTGACCTTTATTCTAAAATCTACAACCAGAACACTGATAACTATCAGAAAGGATGAATGATTTTTTAAAGCATACCATTTCAATGACTTTCTTCAGCATGACGCCACCAAATGAGTGCCCACATTGGAGAACCATAGCATCTTCAAGAAAAGCCCCACTGAAAACAGACAAGTCCATTACTGCATTAATCAAGCAAATCAGCAACTGCGATGCCGAATAATGAGATGATCTGTAACATTGGTTTAGAGAAACAGAACGCTATGAACATTCATATTAAGCAATTTTGTCCCTTGCTCCCATTAAACTTACGATGAACTCATAAAAAATAGCAGATGTAGAAGGACCATGCAGAATAAGGCAGTTTACTGTCTATGTATATGTTGTGAACAAGTTTGTGATGAACAGCTACGTCCAACAAGAAACAACTTACGATAGAGGGTCTGACAGGACACTTCTGAGTGATGGGTCACTAACAAAGTTGCCCTGAGATTCCTGCAGTTGAAATTGGTTAAATATGGGTTATTTTTTTAATTCAATAAATGAACAGGAAATGAAATGCACATAACACCCAAATCTTGTCATTTGACAGCTCTCATGTATCACTGGATGATTGACCATGTAGAACATGCATGCTACAGTAACTATGTTGCTTCGAACTTATGCTTACAGAAGGTTCTTCCAAGTGACTGGAAACAGCATGCTCTTCAGCATAAGAATCATCCATAAATTGGCTTGCAGGTATGGGTTGGTACACCTGTCGTATGCAATGCCCAGCAGCTAAAATTGGAGAGCAATCCAATATAGCGTTGGCATGAGGGACCAACCTAAAGGTGAGTGATGCCCTACAAGATGGAAATTGTGGTTAGATGGCCAATTCATGTGTACAGGAGCACAAGGAATATAAGCCAAAAAAAGTATATGAAATGAGATGGTGAGACGTTCCAGTATTTCATAATTCTGACCTATTTTCATTAGTGACCCTGTACTGGGAAATTGGGCAAAGACCAGCGGTAACGTGACTTAGGGCCCTTCCAGTCAGAAGCAATAGATTATTTGGGCCTGAAACCCCATCAGCTAGGTACCAATGGCCATTTGGGTCACAAACCTATACCAAAGAAACAAACACTAAACAATTATAACTTGGGCAGATGAACTGTATCGAATAAGACTGGAATCAGTTGGACACAGTACAAAAGGAGAAAACAAGAAGTAAACAATAGGAAAACGGTAGCGTATTTAACCAAAAGTAAAGTAGCCATGACTCAAATACTCTTATTGCTGCATTCAAATTTTATATAGGTGTAAGGAGCAGAATCTTGTTACCTCAATTCCTGGATAATCAGAAGCAACTAGCGTCACAAATCCCCTATCAACTTGAGGCATTGAGGACCTGCTGGGACATCCCATGAGTGTGTGACCACTTTGGAGCTGTTCATGAGAATATGCCACCAGCAACTCTGATGAGGAGACCTCGTTATCCGGCAGTGGAGTATCATCAAGTAATTGGTTGAATACGCTGGATAACAGGGCATGATTATTAGCCAGTAGAATTCTGGGAGCGTGAAAAGCATATTAATCAATAGTAAGAGAAATTCAACGAACGGATAAAGGGCTAGAATTGTACTCGGTACGTAGGCGCAGGTGCCGTGCTATTGCACAGAGGGCGGCCCGGGCTGCTTTGCCCAAACATCTGAAAGCATCAGCCATGCAAGCAGGGGACAACTCTCCATCTTCCAAAGTCCTGACATAGAGTACAAGAACTGAAAAATATCAGAAACTAACCGCAAAATGTTGCCCACTATGACAGAAGACGAAAAAAAAACATGTGCAGAGCAGTGCCGTAATTAGCTTACATCTGACAGCCCCCTTTGCCTAACAATCTAGTATATAGAGGTTAGTATATCAGCAATAGAGTCCTTACCCATAAGACTCTAATTCTAGGCTCCTCCTAATTTTTCTATAATCAACATGTTTTTTTTCATTTCATTTTTGGATTTTAAAACGTATACGTAAAACACAATCTACTATGCTAATACTGGCATACATATGAGGCAAATTCTTGTACTCACTCCGATCCAAATTAAATGCTGCAGCTTTAGTACAAAGTTGTACTGACGCTGCGTCATTTAATTTGGATCAGAGGGAGTACACCTTCTTTGGTATAAGAGGCAATTCTTGTACATTTACATTTTGAGTATGAAGCAATTCTTGTACATTTTGTGTTGATAGACCACAAAACTAATGTATACAGCAACATCTGTCAGTTCACTAAGAGTCTAATGCTAGAGTACTCAAAGAGATGTAACCATCACCATTCTATTTCAGTCACGCTCACCCTTATGAAAACAGAGATGTAATCAGCCCTGGAAACAGAGGAAACAGAGCAATATTCCGAATATTCAGGAATGTTGTGTATGCTCAGCCAGCTCTTTCAGACTTTCACCCTTGTGATTCGCTCACACTCGAGCGCTGAGCCAAACCGGAATCTAAACTACTGAATTCCAGTCAAATCGAAGACGAAGTAGGCTGGGTTGTGAGCAAGCGTACCTCCCGGCGCGGTAGAGGTAGGCAGCGTGGCGGCCGCGGAAGAAGGCGCGGGCGGACTCGAGGGCGCAGCGGAGGACGGCCGCGTCCGCGGCGGGGAGCTCGAGCACAGCGGCGCCGCGGCGGGCGAGCGAGGCGGCGAGGGCGCCGACGGCGCGCGCGTAGCCCGGGGCGGCCGCGCCGTCGTGGGGCGCCACGTCCTCGAGCCGCACCCTGGCGAGCGGCGACGGCGGGCAAGGAGGGCATGCCATGGCGGGCGGGCGAGGATAGGCTAGGGTTCCGAGCGGGTCGATTGCTGATTCGCCGCCATTGAGCTTGGGTTGGCTCAGCGCCTACTCAGCTTGAGCGACTCCAACAAAAATGATGCTCCTCAAAATAAAATGTGGACCCTACTTTTAACTATGGTGCTACTTTCATACTCTCTAAATAAGTGACCCGAGTTTGTATTAGAGGATTCGATTTAAGCCATTGTTGCCCTTCAACAAGGATGACCACCTACAGCGTCACCTTAAGGATAGTGGGGCTCTCGGAACAGTCAATGCGGTAAAGGGTTCACACTTTCTGAAAGGATGCTGCGTATTTTTCCTTGTGCCCACCCAAAATGAGAGACTCGAGCCTAACTTAATGACATCAAGTTTCGAACCCCGATATGCTACGTTGCGGCGTAATTAAAATGGTGGTGCGGCGGCGGCGTCTTCAGTTGGTCCTGATGAGGTAAGTGAAAATTATGATAGTGATATATGTTAGAGAATATTATGCATCTATTCATCCATTTGTAAATGAAAAGAAAATTGTCACATAACAATACGAGCTTTTGTGATCCGCTGCTAGCTTTTGCCTGCTTAATTTTTTCCTTGCGTGGCTATGGGCTTCCTAGTCTATGCTTGAGCCCAGTCACGAGGTTGACATCAACTCCTTAAGCTGACATCACACTGAAGTTGCAGCTCACTGACAAGCCTCTATCCGTGTTGATTGGATCGTGCAGAGATAGATAGTAAGTCGTTTGCAATTGTAAAGCCAGCTTTTCTCCTTCTACTGTTCACAAACAAAACCCAGTGACATATGAAGTTGGTAGACAAATAGACAAAATTTTAGTGCAAACCCTAATGTTGAAAGTGTGATGTTTAAGTTTAGGCAAACAAAGCACCTCCTCATCAGCTCGCACATCACCTGCCACGCAGCAAGCAATGAAAAACAATTAAGAATATAGCAATGCAACAACAACAACACCAATTACATTGTAGCAAAGCAAACAAAAAGTCCATCGGCGCCAAACATAGCTTAGTGCAGCGTTTGTATATATCACAATAGCATAGATAGCATACAAGTGAATAAACATAAATTGGAACTCGAGCACTCTCGAGTTTGTCCTCCTCATCGTCATCGTTTGGACCATGGTAGTGAGCGACCTCAATGCGGCTAAAGTCCATCTTCTTCCACCCATCCTTGGCGAACACGTCCGTCTTGGCCACATTGGCCAGGTAGTTGTAGTAGACCTCGACATAGCCCAGCATGTCGATCCTCGATCGCGTTGATAGCCAGTGTCTTGTGATCTAGGCTCTGGTATGCCGCTGCCATGGGGATCACAACCTTGAGAGCCATGTCGGAACCATCGGAGCTTAGCAGTGGCCTTGGTCTTCATCTTACATGTCCCCTTGTTCATAGTACACATGTGATTGGCGGTGGTGGAGTACATCGTCTCAGTCAGCCTGAGAAGGGGATGAGGCAAAGGCACTATCAGGCTTAGGTTGTGTCTGTATTCGTATTAGTTGAAGATCATCTAGTTGGTTGTCACATGTGACTGCTAACCAGTTTTGCACCCCACCGCACGATACCAACGAAACTCTCCTGGCCTTACACCTTCATGTAGCATCCCCTAATTTAAGCAAATGACCACCTTCATATGCCTCCAAACCGCAAGCATCTCACTGAAAAGTAGCAAATCTTCTTGAATCATCCCTCAACCATTGCCTATTGTACTAATCCCTATTGTCATCATGGTCAAGTAGCAATAGCCAAGGTTCGGAACATTGCAATTGTACTAATCCCTTTTTCATCATGGTGGCCAAGCAAACGCCACCGCCGACAAGTTCATTGATGCTATGTGCCCCTCCTTGGCCCCTAACGAAGTCGTCTCTCCCACTCTAACCAACCACAAGGTCTAGATCAAACTATGACGTGTTCAAGAAAATAGTCACCACTGCCACATTGCCCATCGAGTTTGCTAGAGACAGCAAGAAAGTTCATGCAGTTACCACAGCCTATGTGGTGGCTATTGATGTAGCCATTGTTGACGCGTCAAGTCACAGGTTTGATGTGATCGAAAAGAGTTTAACAAGGTTGCTCGTTCATCCAAGTACGTGTTGAAGATCTGTTCTATCGCCGCAAACTTTTCTACAGGTGCAACAACAATGAGTACATGAGTCGTCATCATGTAGGCAGTGGTAATTGCAACAACCTTCTCATGAAGCCTCGACAAGCAAGATGGCAAATTAGGATTCGAAAGCCTCCATGAGAACAAGAAGCAACCAGACAAGATCCAATTTGAAACCACAGATTGAGGGAAAATCATGATGGAACTGTTGGATATTTTGATCTACAGTCTAAACTGTAGATGGCTGCTACAATACCAGCTATAGTAGGTCGGTTGCTATAGTGCAGCTATAGTAACTTGTTGAGTTGCACTAATCGGGGCAGCCCTCTCCAACCAGGTGTTGGCCCCTGATGCACAATGCACTCATGTATATAAACATAAGAGGAACTTTCTGGGGAGAAGTAACCAGCTACAACTATACGCTTCACTCTCTCCCTCACTTAAACTCTCTCTGAAAAAGCTACCGATCAAGCTCAAACACTAAAGAATCAGGAAGGGCCAAACACACATCAGGTCAAACTCTAGGTGGTGAAGGTACAAGAAGAGAAGATGTCTGGATCTTCAAATCAAGGTAAAAGACCATCTTCTCATCTTGTTTGTTGGCTCAAGCTTAAGCTACTTATCCTGGAGATTATCATTGGTTATGCGAAAGATGACAGGGTCCTAACCCAATCCTCATTACCGTTGCCTGATGGGTCCGATGCCTTTTACTTAGCTAGGTTAGCCCGCACGCACACTGATCTCTCGTCACAAGTGGGCAATCCCATGATAACCACCATTAGGAATCACATATTCCCACAAAAATGTTAAGATTTAGCTCCTACGCCTTGAGAGATTGAACACTAAGGCTAATCTCCGTCCAAAAACCTTACAAGGTATGCTCGATCCATGCCCTTGATGCAACAATGCAGGTAAGGGCAGCTGAGCTGCCGACACCTACTATTCACATGCTGGGTTGGCTTGGCGTGCTCGGCAAGCTCAGCATGTGTGGCGTGTGGGCTGACATGGGACGCTACAAATGCGGAAGCGTTGAGAGGTCTAGAGACTTAGGCACTGCGACAACGGTCACCTACATAATTATCCTAGGATGTCACCTAACTCCAATCTGATACAAAAAAAATTGGGAAACTTAGTGGGAATGTGTTCTTATTTATTGATAGGCTTTTGGTTTATACATGACTAATAGCAGCGAGTGCTTGTCAAAAAGCTTTTGTAACTAATCATGTAGGGGATTTTGGCCTATTATCTAAAATTTTAGGTTTTTTTAATAACATGTAGTTTAAAGTTTAGGGGACTGTTCAAAATAGCTAATAATTGGATTCCTTATAATGAAATTAACTCTTTTACTTACTACTTTATGTGCTTTTTCATTATTCCTTGGTGCGGTTGCAAAATCCGCACAATTCCCTCTTCATGCATGGTTACCCGATGCTATGGAAGGACCCACTCCTATTCCCTCTTCATGTAATGATTGAATTCCCCTACAACTAATTTTAGAAGGCCAAACGGTGCCGCTACCTCTTCTTCACATTACCATCGGGTGTTCTCCTCTTTCCATTGATCAAAACATCAAGGTAACAAAAAAAATAAAAAAATGTGATGAATCTACAACATAGTAGTATGCTAATTTGGTCCTCCTAACCTTTCCCCATTACTATTATCCATGATCTAGATAGATAGATAGATGACTCACCTGATTAACACTTTTTAGCGGTAACAATAAGGAAGAGGATTACTTAACACCAAACAACAAACAGGCAAGATCGATCGACCGAACGAGTGACCTACTTGTCCACGGCTCCCGCCACGGGCGAAGTGGGCGTTGTAGGATCCTTCTCATCTTCCTGAACCGCCTTCCCCTTCTCCTCACAGTAGCCGACCCCGGGTCCGCGGACGGCGTGCAGGGTGCGGCTGAGCCTGTGAAGGCAATTGTCGGCGGCATGGGGGTCGGCTGACCCGAGGAGGGTGGCGGTCGTCTGAACGAGGTCCTCCGCGCGGTCGCAACGCTAGTGGAAGGCATCAAGGCGGCGCTTCAGGTCCTCCAGCGCCGCCGCAAACTAGATTGGTTCTACATCATGTGGATGGATTTGTTGTTTACATAAGGTAAATTTAGAAATTAATTTTGCGCAAACAAGATTATATAGTGTTCTTGCCACAGAAACAACACCCTCGGTGCAAAAGTATATGACTAGCTGTTGGTATCTTTCAATACTTTGAGAACTACATTTGGTGCTACATTATGTTGATGTATTTATTATTATGGCTAAACTCGAAATTAATCTTGTGTCATAAACCCCATGGGACCCAAAAACACCCTGGGGCCAACTAATATTCCATCAAATTGTTTTCCTCCAAATTCTGAATCGTGCAGCTGCACGACCCCGACGTGGCGAGTGCACCACTACACGACACACAAGCACCAAAGATGGTTTTTAAAAAGTTTGTCAAACAAACTCAAATGGGTCCAGCTTTTGAAAGGTTAGTTGATGTAGAACCAAAGTCGAGTCATGCAGTACCAAAGTTAGTTTTGAAAAAGTGTGTCGAAAGATACCCAAACTGGGTCCAGATTTCAGAAAGTTTGTTGATGTAGCGCCAAAGTTACATCAGGTAGCATCAAAGTTGGTTTTGAAAAGTTTGGCAAAACATACCCGAATGTGGTCCAGCTTTCAAGAAGTTTGTTGATATAGCACCAAAGTTGGTTTTGCAAAAGTTTTTTTTCCAAAACCAACTTTGGTGCTACATCAACCAACTTCTTGAAGGCTAGACCACATTTGGCTATGTAGCACCAAAAGGTGCATCATGTACCACTAAAGTTGGTTTTGAAAAAGTGATAAACTTTTTCAAAACCGACTTTGGTGCTACATGATAAACATTTTCAAAACCAACTTTGGTGTTACATGATGCAACTTTTCAAAACCAACTTTGGTGCTGCATGATGCAACTTTGGTGCTACATTAACCAACTTTCTGAAGGTTGTACCACATTTGGGTATGTTTCAGCAAACTTTTTTAATAGCAACTTTGGCGCTACATGTACCAACTTTCTGAAAGTTGGAACCCATTCAGGTATGTTTCGATGAACTCTTTCAAAACCAACTTTGGTGCTACATGGACCAACTTTGGTGCTAAATCAACAAAACCTTTTCAAAGCTGGACCCCATTTGGGTTTGTTTCGACAAAAAATTTCAAAATAAACTTTGGTACTCATGATGCAACTTTGGTGTTATATCAACCACCTTTTTAAAATCTAGACCTCATTTAGGTATGTTTCGACAAACTTTTTGAAAACCAACTTTGGTGCTACATGATGCAACTTTGGTGCTATGTACCATGATACAGATTAATCCCATGGCTCCCTTCCTCCTTGTTCCAGATCTAAATATGTTTAGAAATGTTTCATTACACACATGTACCATTTATTTAGAAAAAACATGTGTTATGACCATACGACCCTATTATTTTATAAAATACACATGAAACTGTAAATATGTTTGTCATTTTAATCTAAAGATGATGTCCTCACAGTTGCGATGGCCACCATGCTAGTTGTACTGAACATCAAAAACACATCTAGGAGGAGAGATTACAACATTGTCTACTGCTTCAACAAATAATGGCCGAATTCTCTTACAACTGATTTTAGAAGACCGAACTGTGCCGGCACCTGTTCTTGACATTACCCTCGGGTGTTTTTCTCACTCCACTGACGGAAACATAAGGTAAATTATTTCGAAAAAGGAAAATGCGATGGATCTAACAACATAGGAGTATGCTAATTCGGTCCTCCTATCCTTTCTCCATTCCTATCCATGATCTAGATAGATAGATAGATATGACTCGGCCGATTAACAAAATTTTAAGAGTAATAAATGACCTAGAGGAATAATTACTCAACATCACATCCAACAACAACAGGCGAGATCGATGGATGGACCGACCGAACGAGTGACCTACTTGTCCTCGGCTCCGGCCACCACCGGCGAAGTGGGCGCCGCGGGATCCTTCCCATCTTCCTGAACCGCCATCCCCTTGTCCTCACCGGGAGCACCGACGGCGTGCAGGGTGCGGTCGAGCACGTCAAGGCGATCGCCGGCGGCACGAGCGTCAGCGGGCCCGAGGCGGGCGGCGGCCGTGTGGACGAGGTCCTCGGCGCGGTCGCAGCACTCGTGGAAGGCGTCGAGGCGGCGCTTGAGGTCCTCCACCGCGGCGGCGCGGCCGGGCTCGCGGACGTGGGCTGCCGCGGCGTCCACCAGCGCGTCGTAGGCCGCTGCCATTGCGTCCACGGTGCTGTCCATCCTGATGCGGGTGGCGGTTACCGGCCCCTTGTGGGTCTCGATCTAGTGGCGACTGGCTAGCGCACCCCTATATATACCCCTCCTGCTTTACTTTATGCTGTTTTTTTGAGCTTTAATTTGTGGTGTTTATCTCTTTATATGTATGTCTAGTCATTAGTACTTCTCCGATCCAAAATAATTTTGTACTAAAGTTAGTCTCCCTCCGTCCCTAAATAAGTTCTCAGCCTTAGTATAACTTATTAAGTCACTATCTCAAAAAAAAAACTTGAGTTAGTACAAAGTTGAAACATTTAGAGGGTGTTTGGATACGTTTTAGTCCCATGACTAAAAGCAGTGGGACTAAAACTTGCTAGGCTCACCCATACTTGGACCCAAATACTAAAGAGACTAAAATCAAGTTATTGAGCATTTATTATCATCCAAACCCTCCAATCCAGAACTCGCATGTGTTAAAAGAGAGGAATTAAATGAGGAGAGAGAGGGCTAATACATATTTTAGTAGGTTTCCTATGGCTAAAAGATTTTAGCCTCAAGACTAGTCCTAGCCTCTCTTTAGTCAGGGGTGCTTGGAACTTTAGCCTCTAAAAAGACTATTTTTAGTCAGACTAAAAATAGTCCCTTGGATCCAAGCACCCTCTTACTTTGAGATTGAGGGAGTACTAAGTATGCGTCAATTAGTTGGAGTCCGGGGAGTAATATTTTTCTACATGATTTCTTTTTGCGGGAATATCTTTCTGCATGTTGAGAACTAAATTGGTGCTACATTATGTGGATGGATTTGTTGTTTACAGAAGATAAATTTGGAAATTAATTTATGCTGTTTTTAAGCTTTAATTTGTTGTGTTTATCTCTTTCTATGTATGACTAGTTATTAGTACTTCCTCCGATTCAAATTAATTAACGCACACTTAGCATAATTTTGCACTAAATTTGTATTGAGTATGCGTCAATTAATTAGGATTCGGAGGGAGTAAAATCTTTCAACATGTTGAGAATTAAATTGGTGCTACTACGCAAAAAGAGGAGAGAATTAAATTGGTGCTACATTATGTGGATGGATTTGTTGTTTACAGAAGATAATTTTAGAAACTAATTTTGCGCCAAAAACATGAGTGCAGGGTTTTGGTGCCTAGGGCTCATCCGCACCCGGTCAGAAAAAATATCACAAAAAAAAAATTCAAAACAATTCAAAAAATTCTAAATTTTTTGCATGGTAGAAAATTTAGTGCGTGAGGTCCGTTTCAATTTTTAAATCATTTGGACATCTGAGCAGTTCTCAGAAAAAAAGACAAATCAGGTCAGAACGGTGCATGAACAGTAAACCTTTTTACAGACCCTGAATTTGTCTTTTTTTCCGAGATCTGCTCAGATGTCCAAATGATTTAAAAATTGGAGCGGACCTCACGCATCAAATTATCTACCATGCAAACAAATTGAATTTCTTTGAATTTTTCTAGTATTTGTTTTGACTTTTTCGTCAGTGTGGGTGCACATGAGCCTGGGCTCAGAAGCGGATTTTCACAAAAAGATTATATAGTGTTCGTGCCACAGAAACAACATGCTCGGTGCAAAATTATATGACTAGATATTGGTGCTACATTATGTTGATATATTTATTATGGATGAATTAAAAATTAATCTTGCATTAGAAAAGCCATTTATGCCAAAAAAAATAACACCCTTGGCCCAAATAATATTGCATCAATTTTTTTTTTTCAAATTCAAAATTGTGCAGCTGCATAATCCCGGCCTGACAAGTGCATGCGCTACATGACAAACGAGCACAGATCGCTAAATAAAAGCCTCTCCATCCCTTCGATGTCTCTCTCCTAGAAAAACATGGCTGCCTTTTCTCTGTTCATCCGTCACCATACCCTCTTCTCCCTCATTCCTACCTGATCCCCTTTCTCATTCCATTTGATGTCGAGCATGTAGGTCAAGTAGGTGTCGATGAAGGGGAGGGGTATGTCAGCGCCAATCCCTTGCAGTTGAAGGGGGCGGTGGTGGACGAGAGGAGTGTGGAGACACTGGCTTGCTAGAGCAACAACTCCACCACCTCCTTCTTCCTTTTTTCTTGGAGCTCGAGTGATGTTGTCGTCAGCTTCATGCGACCTCGTGCATCTCCATCAGGTTGTGGTAGATAGCGGCGCGTGTGCATCAGCCAAGAGACACGGGCACTACTAGAGAAACAATTATTAACGATGATGGAAAAAAACTATTGGTCGTTAAAAGAACTAAAGCAAACCCCGCACGATAAAATCAGGCTACCAAATATACTCGTAACAGCCACCGAACTACTCGTGGCTTAAAAATCTCATGGGTGTGGTCGTTATTGACTCAATCACCTCTCCTTTAATTATCTCTCCTTCCTAACGTGACCTTCTCTCGTTTCATCTCCCACATGACCCGCCGCCTCTCTCTCGTTTCCTCTTCCACCCGATCCGCTGCCGCGAGCATGACCTTCACCTTCCGTGTTGCGCCTCGTCCATCCAGCCTCATCAAGGTGCGACACATCCATGTCCTCCCCATCCACGGCCATCGGAGAGCAGGAGAGGTAATAGCTAACCTTCGACCGGCCTCCTGCATGGTGTAGGGGCTGAGGTGAGGAGGATGGAGATGCGGCGGGTGGAGGGGACGAGTGGTCTTCCCTAGGATGTGCGCGAGGAGAAGGATGCGCATGTGTCGCCGCAGCAGGAAGGAAGTCCCCACCCTGAAGATGTTCCTTGCTGCAGATTTATGGATAGATGTGAATTAGGGAGAGCGGTGAGTACAAGCTCTTCTTTACATGTTTTTCTTTTATGATCTTTCTCCAATTAAGGTATTTTAGGAAGGTAAAAATCGCTTAAGTTGTTTTCTTCAGAGAAGATGGTTCCGCATTTGCCTGTTTGCTCTTGAATCAGTTCCAACAAAGATGGTGCTGATTTTGTTCTTTTTGTTTCTACAGGTTCGAATACTACCATCAGAAAAATCTATTTGAGAATCACAGTTTTTTCTGGTCTCGAAAAATGTATTAAGTTCAATCTGAACTTTATCTTCAGAGAAGATGGTGTTTGTTTCCTGCAGACCGTCTGCCAATACGCGAGGTATCATCTATGCCCAAATTGGTTTATAGGATACATAAGATAGTATGGTGATCCATGGAAAGTTAAGTTTACATTGCCGGGTGTAGGCAGTAGGATGTACTTATATGCAGAGGAGTTGGTATAAGAGAACAAGCAGCTTGATTCCTGCCCCAGACTGTCTGAAGCAATGCAGTACAAAGCTAGCATCAAGTTAATTGATTCTAGCCTGACGAAACACACACGTACAAAGCTCCTGATGTATCTCTGCGTTGGTCGATCCTCACGGCTGAAAACGTACTAGTACACGTGCACACACAAACCGGCATATTGCCACATGCTTGTATCAAGCCTGGTTCTTTTCGTTTATTTCCTCTCACTATTAAATGTTTACAAATGGATATACATACGTATATGTAGCAGCTAGGATTAACACAAGCTAACCTACTTGGTTACAAGTTCTAATCCTAAAATACTAGCTCATTGTTCTGTATTTCCAGCATACTCTTTGTGTACTTTAATTAGCTTTAGCAAAACAAAAAACAAAACAAAACGTTTTTGGCACCACCGTGGTTTCTTGTTTCATTATATATTGTGTTTCCAGCTGCTCCCAACGGTAGGTGCTATTGTCTGATTTGAATAAGAGCTGTGGATGTTTGCATTTGAATTCTGTTATGATCATTCATATTAGTACATATTGATGCTCTCTATGCCTACAACCATTGATGCCTTCTAATTACGATCAAGTTAGTTGTTTTTGTACACTGATTTTATCTGGTATTATACTTTGTGCCAACTTATTTACATTGACTGACTTTCATAAATTTCCCAACATTTTTTAGGACTGATGATCAAGCTTATAATATATAGAAGAACGAGGAGGCATTGTAATCGCTGCTGAAGAATTATATCCATTCAAACAAGGATGGTGCCTCTCGATTGAAGATTTAGAAATATTATCACATTTTCCAATTAGAAATGAGGTAGTACCGTGGTCATGTAAAGAGTGATTTTCACCCAAATTTCTTAAATGGTATACTAATTGTAGAATTGTATGGTGGAATTTTGTCAATTTCTCTCTTGTCTATTAATAAAAGAGGTTTTTCTTAATTCAAATGTTGGATGTCGCATAATGTGATCGTTTGCGATTCTAAGGTGGTTGATCGGAAATGGTATATAACGTGGTATGATGCTTTGATCACCATGAAAAATTAGCGATCACCATTCGAACATTATTAGCGACAAAAAAAATGGCCATTAATACTATAATTGTGGTCGTTATTGACTTGGGATTTACAACAACACATCATCCCGTCGTTACGAGAATAACGACCACGAAAGCTATGTGGTCATTATACTTTTAACGACGGAGCCTACTACAACCAGTAGACTGTGGTTGTTAATGAACTTTAACGACCACAATGCGACTTTTAACGACCGCATATACCATAGTTAAAAACCATTTTCCTAGTAGTAGGGGTCCACCCCTAGTCGAAAAGCCACCGCACTGGAGTCACACACAGAGGTAAGCGGTACTCTCCTTTTCATCCCCTCCCTCTATGATGTTGTACACCCACGTTTAATTAGGAAATTGGCATAGGCAACAACCGAATTTGCACATCGACTACTATACTGGCAGGGTAGTTGCAGTAGGAGGCTAGCAGTGAAAACTATACATCCATGAGTAGGTAGCCGAACCAAGCTTTGTGCTATCGGAGCCAACATTTGTACTACGAGAACCAACTTTAGTGCAATGAGAACCAACTCTTAGGAGGCTCACTATTCATGAAATAATTGGCATAGAGCTCTTGTAAGTTGGCCACCATGACTGCCAAATTGACTAACATGTACACTAAGTTACCTATCATGGCTAATGAGTAGACTAACATCATCGAAATTTTGACCTACAATAGGTTTTTATGTCGTATGAATTTTAGTTTCCCTGGTACAATGTTGTAGGCAATTGAGCATCACCGGGGTAGGTGTAATGCCCCAGACACACCCATCGGTTATTGATCGTTACTCCTGGCTGTATCTAGACTGACCCCATAGATCAACACTAGTCTTTCTTGCGCACTTTGTCCTCACTCGTGCGCACCCGGTACCAACTTCCTGGTTGGTCACCCATCCTGAAATTGCTCCAAGCTGAGCACACTTAACTTTGGAGTTCTTTGCAAATGGGCTACCGGAAAAAAAAGAATTCCTTATTGATATGAGTAGTTTATCATCCCTATTAAGCCTGGCTATCACAGTAGGCAGCCCCATAGTGATGTGGAGGCCTTTGTTTTTGAGGTGGCTAACTTTCACAGTAGCATGGACAACTAATGGGCAATGGTATGCAATTCAGCATCACTAGTAGGCAGCTTCATTCTGTAGTACTAAAGTCGGTTGTTGTACCACCAAAGTTGCACCAAGTAGCACCAAAGTTAATTTTGAAAAAAGTTTGTTGAAACATACCCAAATGGGTTCTATCTCGAGGAAAGGTGCATCATGCAACACCAAATTTGCATCATGTAGCACAAAAGTTGGTTTTCAAATAGTTTTTCTAAGCATACCTAATTGTGGTCTGGCTTTTGGAAAGTTGGTTTTTTTGACACAATACAGACGCAAGCGCTCATATACACGCGCATACACTCACCCCTATGAACGCACACACGCACACCCTACCCCTATGAGCACCTTCTAAAGACTGAGCCGACATATCATCTTGAAATTTACGAAGTCACCGTAGGCACCTCGTCGTCGACGGGAACGTCTCCTCCCACTGAATGCGCATCACCGGAAATCCTGAAATAAATCCAGGCATAAGGGCGTGTTTGGATGGATTCCACGCTGAGTTACGCCTTGCCTGGGCCGTGCCTGAAAAGTGCCTGGCCACTGTTTGGTTCATTCCCTAGAAAAGTTTGTGCTAGCCTGACCTGGTGACCTTAGCAACCTATTTAGCCTGGAATGTGACCAGGCACGTTAATTAGCCTAGACCAGGCGCTCAAAAGAGGACGCCTGGGCTACTGCCTGGCGGTAATCAATGCTTGTTTTGACTGCATTTTGTGCTTGTGGGCCTATGACAGTGCTAGTACATCTTATTTTATGTTTTGCCAGGCCAGGCAACAACCAAACAGCCCTAGTCTACGGCAGCCTGACCAGGCAGGAAATCGAGTAAAACCAGGCTGGAGCCAGGCAACATTTTTTCCCAGGCACAAAGCTGAGGATATGAACCAAACTGACCCTAAATGCGAGTACTAGGATTTGAACCCTGGTGGGCTGGGGATACCACAATCCCTTTAACCATCCAACCACAGGTTGGTTCACTTGGAAAGTTGGTTGTTGTAACACCAAAGTTGCATCATGTAGCACCAAAGTTGGTTTTCAGAAATTTGTCGGAACATACCCAAATGGGGGTCTAACTTTCGGAAAGTTGGTTGATGTAGCATTAAAGTTGCATCATGTGCCACCTAAGATGGTTTTGAAAAAGTTATTCAAAAGAAACACAAACGGGGTGCAGCTTTTGAAAGGTTAGTTGATGTAGAACCAAAGTTGGGCCATGTAGTACCAAAGTTGGTTTTGAAAAAGTTTGTGGAAGTATATCCAAATGGGGTCCAACTTTCGGAATGTTTGTTGATGTAGCACCAAATTTACATCGGGTAGCACCAAAGTTGGTTTTGAAAAAGTTTGCCAAAACATGTCCAAATGCAATCCAGCTTCAAGAAGGATGTGGCACCCAATTTTCATCTTGTAGTACCAAAGTTGGTTTGCAACAGTTTGTGGCACATTTTTTAGGAAGTTGACAAAATATTTCAAACCCAACTATTGTGGTACATCAACCAACTTCCTGAAAGTTGAACCATATTTGGCTATGTAGCACCAAAGTTGGTTTCGAAAAAAAATTATAAACTTTTTTCAAAACCAACTTTGGTGCTACATGATGCAACTTTTCAAAACCAACTTGGCTTGCCGCATATGGTCCTAGCCACGATATTATCAGCATAAGAATTTTATTTTATTTATTATCGGTTTGCCTAAAAAATAGTACCCTCATTATTCAATGTCAATGATAATGATAATAATAATGTCAAAGATTGTATGTCATGAAGTACTAAAGATTTCATGCATCATGTTTGCATCGTGAGTATTTTGAATTGCATATTCTCATATATGTTGGTTGTGAAGGATAGTTGTGAGCCAATACATAACTTTTGTTACACCAGCTCAAATATAATGCAAATAAAGTTGAAGAAAATGTTTCTGATGAGAACATCTTAAAGCTACAAAAGGAGCATATTTTAGTTAATAAGAGATAGTAATTATTTGGGATAATGCTGAATAATATGATAAGTGAATTCTTAATGTTTCTGGAATACTACATGGTTACAATTTTCTATGCACGTGGTGATCACGTGTAGTTTAAGTTTTTACATGTATGTCATGTACGACTAACAAAGAAACTAAGGGCCTGTTCGGAACTCCTCCCACTCCGAGCTTCTCCAACTCCACGTGCAGAGCCGGGCCGAACGTCTCAGCTCCGTGGAGTGGGCTTCACGAAGCCTTCTGATTCTCTAGTGCAAAATCCCGAAGCTGCTCAAGCCCAGCTTCATGAAAATGGAGAAGCGAGGAGTTCTGCATAATTACAGGGGGATCCCACTGCCAAGTCGAAAAACGATTCGCAAGGCTCGTCCCGGACGCATCTCTCTCGGCAGTTCCTCTGTTCCTCTTCCTAGCACTAACCCTAGCCGCTGGCACGACCACTGCGACCACAGCTGCTAGTCCTTCGCTTGCCGCCGCTCCTATCCGGTGGCAGCTCAAGCCGTTCCAGGCCCATCCCCGCCATACCCCGTCCATTCAGGGTAGTTATCTCGCTACCAGCCAAGAGCAGCGAGCTCACCGGAAGGAGAAGCCCAACCCGACGTGGCTACGCCATTGACGCCCGAGCCACCTCGCACGAGCCAGGAGTAGTATCCTGAACAGGGCTGGTTCCAGCGGGCCAAAAGTGGTGCTGAAAAGGCCAACTGTCTCCACAGTGCCAGCTGAAGGTGGCGAGGGGGAGAAGCTGCACTCGGTGCAGAACGGATGGGATTCGCCAGGTGAAGTGGGAAGCTACATCGAGAAGCTCAATTTGAGGAGTTTTGTGAAGCTGGAGGGGATCCGAACACGCCCTAAGAAGCCAAGCTTTCTGCGACCCAGTGAGCTATGGACTACATTGCGTGCTCAACCCTGCCATGCACTGGTAAAAATTAACATTGTAGCCAAAGTGTCTGTTGTTATAACCCTTGTGGTGTCTAATTCCTAGAGAGAGATAGAGAGCCTTAGTAGCTCTGAGTGGGTAGCATGTATTCCCCTGTCCGGTTCTGCTGACAAGTAATTTGGGATGGAGGGAGAAATATCTAGGAAGCCGTGTGTGGAGTTTGCCATATGTCACCAACAGCACAAAAAAAGAAATTAATTTTGCAATACTAGAGCAGAAACTCTACAATAAGTGATGATGCTTCTAAAGGGTTGCAGCAAGACATTATTTCAAGAAAACAATCTAGGGTTTGCCTCGGCTAACATTTGATCATCTAGTCCCTTGAGCAAAGAATATATATACTGCCAGTAAAATGAGATAGATCTAGACTAAAACTGCAATGTACTACTACTACTCAGAGATACAAAAATTAAAACAGATTTGCCTCAACTTGGTCCCAAACTGGAACAAACAATACGCACACCACCTGAAATATGTCGGCTAGATGACTAATTAGAGGAGTATAAAGGTTCACCCAAACTGGAACAAACAATACGCACACCAACCAAAACTTCAGGCAGGCAGCTTAAGCATCAATCAAATGTTCAGCATCGATCAAACAGATGACTAATTTAGAGGATTATAAAGGTTCTAGATGGAACAAAATACAATATGACGACACATGTTACTGATAAATAGATGGTGGTTTTCATCAGATGAGCCATGCATGTGTGTGCTTAATTTATGTCATCCAATGGCACGTCCTCTTGGAGTCCAGGGTCGCAGCTATAATCGCCGTAGATCCGGTCCTCCTCCAGATTATCCAAACTCAAGGTTATATAATAGCTGCCAGAGATCATTTCATTGTTGGCGCGCTGTCTTTCCCCGCAGAGCATCTTCTCAAACTCTTTGTCACGCCCTAGGAAACTCTCCTTGGTCGGGTGCACGATGGTCCTCCCTCTGGACTCACAGTAAAGGCAACGGACTTGCTCTGCCACGCATACACGCACATGCAACAGACGGGCTTTATTATATGGGTGAGATTTAATCAAGTCTTAATCAAGTGATATAACATGCAAGACTGTTAGACTTCATTAAGTCTTAGTCGACTGAGACTGGATTTTCTACATCAAACTTGAAATAAGTTTATCAAACGAAATCTAAAAAATCTGTAATTTTGCTACATCAAACTTTATCATATGTTTGAGGTTCTTGCCAAGTTCCATTGAAAAATAACATCCGAGGAGCTCTCGCCGAAAAAAACAAAATCGCTGCTGAAAGTTTTGTGCACTGTTTGAGCAGTGATTTTGTTGTTTTTGGTGAGAGCTCCTCAGATGTTATTTTTAGATGAAATTTTGCAAGAACCTCACACATCTGATAATGTTTCATGTCCCAAAATTTCAGATGCTATCTCGGGTGTAGTACACCCGAGAGTAGCCACTACTTTCCGCTGTTATTACATATATAGTTCTGGATTGTATAAAAAGTAAACTGATGACAGAGAGCAAAGGTAAACGATAGATAGATAACATCATACCAGTGCCTGGAAGTGGCATAGCCACAGGGCAGCACAAGAGCACCTCCTTAGAGCCGATGTTGCTACACTCGGCAAAGAAGAGCTCTGGAGATGTGCCTGCTGCTGCAGTCTGGGTGGCGAGGAAGTTGATGTGGGAGCGACGGCACGTGCCATCGAAGGGCTTCGTTGGGTGCGCACAGCCACCCGCGTACTCATTGACACCGCACACAACATGGACCTCGTAGCTGGGCTGTACCTGCTAGCAATCAAGTTGTTGCAGATTGTTTTGATGATGTACATCCAGCAAGTCGATCTGTGTAAAAGGGCAAGCAAGTTACCTGGAGTTTCTTGTTGTACATCTCGATTGCAGATTTCGCCATTCCCGCGGCGCTGTTGTGCTCGTTCCAGAAGTTGCCTATCATTCTCGTTACGTCATTGTAAGCCCACGGGCCTAACACGTTGGTGTTTTTTGTTTCTTGTGCAGGTCTGCAGTTGGCAAGAGCTTGGAAGTAGCCCGGAAACAATGGGCGGACGTTGGCAGGTTCATTGTGCTCGAGGAGATCCGAGAAGCCTTTGAGCATGGAATTAGATGGTCCGAGGAAGTGGGCCTGTTCAAGAGGCTTGGGGTGGCGCGCGGCATTGGCAGCGGCCACGTAGGCTTCGGCTTCTTCGACACCGCCATCGTGATCATCGGCCTTTTGGAGATAGGCCCCGGCCAGCTGCAGTCGTTGCATGGCTTCGCCCGGCGTGAGGGCGGGGTGGCGGGTGCAAAGGAAGGAGATGAGGCCATATAGGGACCGGAGTGCGACCCGCAGCAGGGCTCTGGTGCTGATGGCCTCGATCTCCATCTTTTTCTCTAGCTTTAGAGGGTAGGCTTGGGCATACCAGAGGGTATTAACGATGATGTTGGAGACGGGGTCGAGCGGCCCGTAGCAGTGGCCGGCGTGGAGCAGGCTGTAATGGTACTGGTGCGAGCCCCGCAGCTTGTCCTTGGGCAGCCAGGCAAGGGCCTCCAGATAGTATCCATGGATGGTGGTGAGAAGCACACGCCTCAGAGCCGGCAGCAGCGGTACTTGCATCTCCATCTCTGCATGGTTATTCAGGTTGCTTCCATGTCGTTTAGAGGCAAGCTTCCAGGCTTCCTCCAGGACAAGAGCAGGTGGTTCAGGTTGCTCAAGTAGTTCCCAGATGTCGATGATCAGACCGGGGTCTCGGGCTGCGTAGGGTGATGAAAGCAGCGTGTTGATCTTGCACAGAGAAGGGGACAGTATCTTCCACGCCAGAGCAAACTTGCGCGGGTCGTGGTGCTGGGCGGCGGCGGCGGCACACCTGAGCGCCATTCCGACGGCGGCCGCGGTGGTGTCAGACTGGAAACCGAAGGTCCGCTCCATCCCGCGGTGCTTGATGACGAGGCCGGCGGCGACGAGGGGGTCCAGATCGGCCTTGTTGAGATACCACACGGCCCTGTAGTTGGTGAGGTAGGGGAAGAGGGCCACCAGGAAGGCGACCAGGCCGTCGACCGACCGCTCGAAAATGCACGTAGCATCGGCCGCCGACGACCACGCGAGTAGTCCTCCTCTTCCTCCTCCAACGCTAGGGCCAGGTCGGTTTGGGCGATTGCTTCGCTGACGACGATGTTGGAGACCGGATCTAGTAGGCCGAAGCAGAAGCCTTCGTCGATGATCTTCACCCGGTCGTAGTAGCGCTGGATCTTGGCGATGAGCTCCTTTTTCATCCCCCCTTCCAGATCTTGGTCCGCCGCTGATTCGTCGTCCCAATGACCTAGATTGTCTGGACCATAGATCCGTTGCTGGGTTATGGGGTCATCAGGGATGCCAGTGCCGGTGCCCGTGCCGGTGCCGGTCTGGCGGCTGAGGAAGCAAAGGCGGCTGCCGGCGTCAGGGCTCCTGCTGCGGCGGAACATAGCGGCCGGGGGGGTCGAGGAGGGTGGGTGGGTGACGAGTACGTTTGGGAAACGCTGCCTGTCAGCCGTCTGGTGGGTAGTTTTTCGCCATGTCCGTTCATTTTTCTTTGAGGTAAATACACTAGAAGTCTTAGAACTTGCGTGCGGCGGTCAGTTTGGTGCATAAACTTGTAAAATACATGTTTCTGGTCATGTGCGGGCGTGTAAATACGGTCACATTTTCCGTACGCAGGTGTATTCGCTGCCTACATGGCACACCAATGGCCGGTGTTTTTTCAATAAACACCCTCATTCTTTTTACTTTTTATAAAAGCAATCCAACAATAGTTGCCCGCTGGGTCCGACCGTCAGTGTACGTTGTAAATATATTGGGCCCATTGTCAGTGGCTAGTGCACGTGATGATTTTTCCGGAAACACGCTCGTTCTTTTTTACTTTTTGCAAAAGCACTCCAACAATAATTGTCCGCTGGGTGCCTGGGTCCTATGATCAGTGTAAGTTGTAAATATATTGGGCTGGAAAAAATGGGACGAGCGAGTTCTAACCAAGGACCAATTGGAATGGAGCTAGTGACCTATCCACCGCAATTGATCGTACTTGGTATTTCATTTGGACTACTAAGGTATATCACCTCTAAAATAAAAGGTGCACATTCTGAATATATTTTCATTTCTCTAGATTTTCAAATTTAAAATTATTCGGATTGAAACAATTTTTGTGATAATTTGTTCGAAAAATAATTAGGTACATTCATTCTGCACCATATATTCTTTTGTCTAGCTATATTTCTTTTCGTTGATTTCTTTGAAAGAAATTTCCGTACATTCATTGTTAACTATGTTTCTTTTATATACATTATTCAAATTCAAATAAAAATTAGTTGATTTGTCCCCCAAAAAATATGTACATTCATTCTAACCCATATTTTCTTTTATCTAGATTTTCAAATTTAAAATTATTTGAATTCAAACAAAATTTTGCTGATTTTCCCCCAAAAAATATGTACATTCATTGGGCACTAGATTTACTTTTATCTTATGTTCAAATTTTAAATTATTTGAATTCAAACAAAAAATTAGATGATTTGTCCAAAAAAAAGATGTACATTCTTCTTCACATATAATTTCTTTCAGCTAGATTTTGAATTCATAATAAATTACATTTATTTGTATGAAAGAAATTTACGTATATTCATTATGAACTTTATTTTATTTTATCTAGATTATTCAAATTCAATCAAAAAATTAGTTGTTTTGTCCGAAAATTTACATACATTCATTTTCACCTATGATTTCTTTAATATAGATTTTGAAATTTAAAATTATTTGAATTAAAAAATTACATTCATTTTGCACTATATTTTGTTTTATCTACATTTTTAATTTAAAATTACTCGAATTCATACAAAATGTTTGTTGGTTTGTGCAAAAAATACGTACACTCATTCTGCACTATATTTTGTTTTATCTACATTTTTAATTTAAAATTACTCGAATTCATACAAAATGTTTGTTGGTTTGTGCAAAAAATACGTACACTCATTCTGCACTATATTTTGTTTTATCTACATTTTTAATTTAAAATTACTCGAATTCATACAAAATGTTTGTTGGTTTGTGCAAAAAATACGTACACTCATTCTGCACTATATTTTGTTTTATCTACATTTTTAATTTAAAATTACTCGAATTCATACAAAATGTTTGTTGGTTTGTGCAAAAAATACGTACACTCATTCTGCACTATATTTTGTTTTATCTACATTTTTAATTTAAAATTACTCGAATTCATACAAAATGTTTGTTGGTTTGTGCAAAAAATACGTACACTCATTCTGCACTATACTTTGTTTTATCTACATTTTTAAATTAACATTACTCGAATTCATACAAAATGTTTGTTGGTTTGTCCAAAAAATATGTACACTCAGTCTGCACTATATTTCCTATCTAGATTTTTAAATTTAAAATTACTTGAATTCAAACAAAATCTAGTTGATTTGTCCAAAGTTTATCGAGAATATAAGTAATTTTCTTAAATAGAAAGAAATAATACATAAGAGAAATTGTGTTTATCTATTTAAATGTCAATGTGGCCAGATGGTTGGCGCTCGCACACGTGGCGAGCTTATGTGGTCATAGGTTAGAACCGGTGCTTTGCCCTTTTCTCGTTTGGTTTCTACTTTAACTCGTACGGTTTATCTTATATAAAGCTAATTGTGCTCTATAAATGTCAATAGTAAGGAGGTCAAGTGGCTATCTAAGTTAGTGGGGCGTGTGTTTGAATCCTGCTGCTGCTCTAGCACTTTTCATTTTATCTGACGATTTTGTGCATAAATAAATAAAATGTAAGGGTGCTTTTTGAAAAATAACAATGCACGCGGATTACCTACTGCCTCATCCCCTGATAGTGGGGCCCTGCCATGTTTTTTTTGGCATGGACATGATACGGTAGAAAGCACCGTATATGAACGAAAAGACAAGTTAGATGACCAAAAATACGTATTTTACAAGTTTATGCATCAAACTGACCATCGCGTGCAAGTTCTATGACTTGCGGTGTATTTACCTCTTTTTCTTTCCATCCAACGGGTGCATGTGCCGTCCATACCTAAACTATAATCCCATAAATCACGCTGATTGCCGTTTATTGCTAGCGGAGACCATATATATGTCGTTCAACCAAAAAGAAACTGCCTCCTCCATCTATTTCTTCGGTAGCTGGGTATTATTTGACAAATCTGGCCCTTTATTGAAACTAATGTCACGTCCGGCCCTTTGACGAAACTATTTGCAAATTTGGCCCCTGAGGTCGACGCCAAAGAGGATGGCGCCGAACTTGTGTAGGTCGGCGCCAAGACATTTCTGCAGTCAGATGCTCCGAGGGGTCGGCTCCAAGAAGCTCGGTGCCAACCTTGCTTCGGCGCTTGATTCTGCTGGCGCCGACCTGCACAGGTTCGACTCCATCCTTTTTTCGGCGCTGACGTGGGGCCATATGTGGCATTAGTTTCAGCAAACGGCCAGATTTGCCAAAAAAATACGGCAGCTGGTTAGGCTGGTTGTAATGGGGAGTATCATATACTAGTATCATGCATATGATACTAGTGTATGATACTACCTCCCTAATGCATAGTATCATATATTAGTATCATGTAATACTTTATTTATTGTCATGCATGACACAAAGTAGCATAGCATTTAATATGATACGGTATCATGATATGATACTACACCCTCTCTTTCTTCATTTAATGCTATGACACATCATCAAAATTGCCTAGTTGGCATGCATAATAGTAGCTATGATACTATCACTAGTAGAGTGCCCGTGCGTTGCCACGGGCCTTAAAAAATTAAGAACATTCTTTTGTTGATACTGGGTTATTCTTAAGATTACTATGTCTTCCTATTCATTGTGGATTGGTTTGTTACTGATTGCATATCAAATGTCACGCGTATACAAAAGATAGCCAATAACATACAAAAAATAATTGAAATCCTCTTCACTTGTAATCTATTTCGATAAAAATGCAATTCACTAACATATACTATCAGATCTCACGCAGAAAATAAAGAAAGTGGTACAAAAACATAGAACTCGTTATTGTGCATTACAAATGATAGGTGGCACATGGATGCCTTTTTATGCTTAAGACCAATCATCCCATGAAAACATATCTATTTTTATTATCTATTAATTAAAGAGAACACATGCAGGATTTTGTTCCCTTATTCCACGATTCTCTACAACCAGACACTTGATTGCATTTTGCAATTCCCTGGCAAACCATTACACATCAAATTAGGCACTTGAAATCATACAGGTTGCGACACATACCTAACCATTAAGAACCATGGCAACACAAAAATATTTTAACATTTTCCCATCTACTAATAGCTTGGACAGGCCCCATCTATTTTTCTTGGCTCGGAAGGACTAAAGCCCCTCCAACTGCGCTCAACTTCTAGTATATCTCTTCTTTGAAGGCCATGAGAAGAGTCATTCGGTAAGATCGTTCGTGATCATAAATGGCAATTATAATAACTTTGCATCTAATTTTTTGCAGTAGGCTTTTAACCTAGTGTTTTCCTAAAAAAAGATACTTAAGTGAATAAAGCATTGCTCAAGATAGCATTGTGAGTTGGTTCGTGCTAAGATCATGCGAACTTTCACAAGGATGTCGATAACGACCACCTCATCTAGTTGATTCTCAAGGAAAAATATCCTATTCTACACATATATCAAACCTATATTATTTTTTTAGTGTAAATTAAGGCTTGAGATTCAACTTTGGCTTATATTTCATTCAATCTGTAATTCTGTATACATGGAAGAATATTGCATTTACAAATCAAAACTTGTCTCATTATTAGCAGCAAATACTTTTTGTACAATATTAAACAAGTCGAAGCTCATTTCTCCCTCATACGTTCGGCCGTGTTCAAATGGGTGCCCAGCAGACTCCCCAAATTCAACCGTCTGGGCACCCCCAAATCCAACTCATATGTGGGGAAGAAATGTAGTTGTACGGACTATTCACCATGTTATCTCCAACACGTTGTTCCAACACAAGAATTCCACCCTACACCCTTCCCACTCGCTTTCCCTATAGCGTGACATTTTTTGCTGGAACCTGTCCATTAAAACCGAATGACGCATGTAGAAGATTATAGGATGCAACTCAATTGTATTCATGGGAGTCTGTTACAATATATAGAGGGGATGTCCCGCGAGCCAGGGAGGCGTCGGCGCCGTGGCTGACGCGGCGGCCGGGGCAGCGGCATGTTATGGTGTGGAACTCGGGCCAGGGGGAAATAGTGCATAAGCTAGAACACCACTCACTATTACCTATACCATATCCTCCATTAAGGAAGAACTCACTAAATGAAGGGGGGAGCACCACACCATACCAGAAAGCACGAAACTCTTGTTAGTGTAAAAAGGAAAATAACATATATACACACAGAAGAAATGACTTGAGAAAACTAACCAGATGAGTAGCCTACTGATCTGTAACTAATTATGTGTATTCTGTAGCATAATAGCTGATGTGTATTCTGTAGCATAATAGTACAACTCAGCAGGAAAACTGATAATCTGTATGCATTTTCTGTCAAAGTCGACGACCTGTTCATACCAATGCACTTGTCCATTATCTTCCTTGAATCGGATGCAACTATATATATACACACATGTTGGTGATTTAAGGAGTCAGTCAGAAGACAAGGGGGAAGTAAACGAGGATATGTCGAATCTGCCTGTGAACGAAAGTACTATTACCTTTTTCTTCTTCTCAGATCCCATACTCCATTTACATAATCATAAACTCTGTAATTAAACGGATTAAAGAATAGGCTGCCATACAAACATTACAACAATGTTAGTAATTTAGCTCCTGTGACATTTCACAAAAACGGCATTTTTCTACACTATGAGTACAAGATTTCCTACAGAAGATTTGTGCTGAAGCTTGAAACCCGTAAAACAAAAGACAAGACAAGCAAATAAGGGTTAGAAACCAAAGCTCTAAGAACCAGAATTCAAGATGTGACAATCCTATGATGTTGAGCTGCACATCTTAGCACATTGGAAAGTGTCTCTCACTTGATGAATATAATTTCAAAACACGATTTTAGTCTACAAAACAATCAGAATCAGGTCAATGGAACAATGGCATCTGAGATTTTTTTTTCGAGAACGCAGCGGCTCGAGACGGCATCTCAGTTCGGCCTAGGAAGCATGCGAGGCAGTGAACCTTGGTGAGGCGCAAATGCGTGAGCATCTGATCTAGGGCGTTCTCCCTCTCTATGTCAGTCGAGGTCGAGGCCGGCAGGCGGCCAACGATTCCACCATTTAGTACACAGTATATATAGTGTATTTAAAAGAATTTTTATCCACCATAACATATACTCCCTCCGTTCTAAATATAAGTCTTTCTATGGATTTCAATACAAACTACATACGAATGTATATAGACATATTTTAGAGTGTAGATTCACTCATTTTGCTTCGTATGTAGTCCGCAGTGGAATATCTAAAAAATATATATATTTAGAAACAGAGGGAGTAGTACTAATTATATTACCAGAAATTCAGTGAACAAATTTTAACACATCTACACATATTTATATTGAGCTTTTCGGCAGAATTTGAAACATCCTAGATGTCTCCTTACTAATCAACTCCCCTTTTTCGGTTTGATTATTCACGCCTCTATACAAATCAATTTGGTTTACTGTCCTTAACAGTATAAAGTTCAAATCACTTTCCTCCCAAATTATTTACTTTTTGCAATATTCGTATCTTCAGACCCAAATAACAAAATACTATTACTAAGTAAATTCAAGAGAGATAATGCATGTAGAAATACTAAGAAATTAAGTGCACCTTCATGCGTGGACTGGTTGTAGGTTTTTACAAAATAAATATTACACTACATACATAGATATCAGAGAATTTAAATCTGACATGCATCCTAACAAGAGAAAAAATATCCCCAAACTCACATGGGTAAGCAAATTAATTGTGGATACGTAGATCCTTTTACGTGTGCATAGAAATAGCAATATAAATGAATCAACCAAGCCCCAGCATGCTGACCTTATAGATGACTGCAAGAAATTGTTTCTCTTGTTTCATTGTGATAGTGGATAGGATCGTCTCCTTTCTAGTGCCTACATAGCAAAGACCAATTGACATAAGATTGGAAAAAGGCTATGCCGCTGAAAAAGTGAGCTAGACGGGGTTGCTGACGGCAGAGACATGCTATATGTACCAAGTATGTAGACTGTAGTGAAGAAATGCATCATCTTTAACATCAGGACATGCTATGTATTAAGTTGACATTAATAATTTCCAGGCAGGCAAAATTTAAGAAAAATGCTGCGTGAATCTGAATTGCACACTAAATGATTCAGAATTGAATCTAAGAACAAAACTAAGAGTGCTCCTCCATCTAAACAATCCACAAGTACTCGTTAAACTGGAATTATTTATCACCTTCACTTAGCCATAGTAATTCTGAAGACTGAATTTCAGAAACAACAATTCTAATAATCATTACAAGGGAAATTACCCATATTCTTGTTTGATGCTATCGGTAGTAAGACCGGCGGGTTTTCCTCTGTTTTTATTTATTGGTGAAATCCGACAATCAACTCTCGATAAGGATAACTGGAAGTAGCTGACCAGTAGACTCGTAGCAACAACAATGTGAAGTTTATGGATATATGATATTTCTCATTGCAATTAATGCCACTAAATTTATTGATCCATCAAAATCATGCATAAGTACAAAATAAAATGAATCTGAGTTGAGGGGAATAAGGATCAAATGAAAGAATGAATGGATCGCGCACATACCATTCATAAGTTCTTCTCTGGTTGGAAATGGAACCCAGTACGTGTCGCTGCAGCATCCTTCTCTTCGGTGCCAAGGAACCCCATTTGGCCATTAACTCCGGTGCCACCCTCAACATCTTCTATAACATGTCCGTTTCCACCCTGACATTTTATTCGCCAGCTCAGTCACGAAGCCCTGTCCACCATGTTTCATTTTGTATTACATTACTCTCACATATCACACATAGTACTATTCAACCATGCATATCAGTGAAAATATTGGAATGGATCTCTATCACAACAATAACTACACACTTTTTCCAGAGTGACTTATATATATGCTTGCTACAACTATCTTCTACGCACCACCCTTGCTGCAGAATCGGCTGCGGTATCAGGTTCCTTCTCCCACTAACCACTTGTGTCACAATTTTGTTGTAGTTATTCTGAATAGCTGTCGTTGTCTCCCTCTGAGACTTGTGCGTGAGAAGAGGCGATCCATTGAACACACATTGTTATACGCCAGGCAAGAAATCACCGCACTGCACCACGCACCGCCGACCACAATGTCAAGTCCGTGATCAAAATTAAGAAGTGTTCTTGGCTTCCAACCTTGGCCAAAAACTGCCACCAGAACGCCATGTGGTCTCTCAAGAGGCGGGAAAGATTCTGGGGAAGCACCAGGACATACCTTCTACATCTCGGTGGTCGTGATGGGTGGCGTTGATCTCGACGCCCCCTAGCAATGGCTCCATGGAGGGTTAGGGATTCTTCGGAGCGTGCTTTTATATTGGATGAGATGTGTGCCTCCCTCCTGTGAGCTTGCGACAATGCGCTCGTGACCGTCGTCCTCCACGCGTCATTGAAACACGAAACTGAATGAAGAAACAGTAAGCATATTGCTTCATGAAAAATCAAATACTATTGCAACTAAATATATAACACAGTAATGAGAGTGTCGAGGTTCTTGTGTGTATAGTCAGCCGGCAATAAGGTACAAATATGTTCTTCTTTCATCAGTTTTATGTTTGTAGCAATGACAATACTTTTAAGCCACTGACTATTATAATCTATGAAAGAATGCTCCTGAGCAAACAAACTCGGGCCATATGAGTCTTTTTTTTTGCAAGAAACCATGTAAAGTCCACTGATATTTGATAGTTGAAAAATTGGAAACTAAACATTAGCATATTCTAGGGGACCAGCACAAGTGAGATATGTGGCCAGCGGTAAGGAATATTGACCACTCACAACATAAACAAAATTGTTCAACCTGATGTACCAGGAAATTATCGGCGTGGACGAGGTCTATTCAAATTTTCCTAAAGCACAAATTCAAAGTCCCAGTTAAGTATATAGTATACTGCTTACTGGAGAAATCATAATATTAGATTATTCTATAATTAAAGCATGTAAAGGTTGGAACGCGCTGAATAAATGTCACTTTAAAAAATAGCCTTGAATTTTCTATAGTTAATTGCCCGTGCGATGCAACAGAGACATACATATTTGAGTGGCTCAACGACAATCGTCCTGTAAATCTCCCCTCCCTCTCTGATCTTCCTCTCTCTACATATATGCCCATCTCCCTTCCTCCTATCTCCCTCTCTCTCTACATATATCCCCATCTTCCTTCCTCCGCTCTCCCTTCCTTCCACCCTCTCTCGCTCATTGTAGGCATCATAGGGGACAGACATTTTGTAGAGTACTAATAATTTCCAAGGACCATTGTTCGCCTACATCTATAGCACATGCCTCTCTTCCTCCCACCCGCTCTTCCTAAGGTCTTCCTACCTTCCTAAGGTCTTCCCACGACAAATGAAAGGGAACAGAGAAGTAGCGGAGGTTTGCTTCGGATATTCTTCCATTGAGATACCATGCTGAACGGAAGCTTCTTCGTCGATTCCTTCACCTATATAACAATCATTAAGCATATCAAATAGGGCTTGGTGTTCAGTAAGCAGCTGGAAAGGATTAAATGGAGTCCGCCTTTCACGAAGTCCCTACCAATGTATCCCGTCGGATGTCTCTGGCGTCAACTCTATAAAACACTTGTAACAAACTTCTTCCCTGCTCAATATATTGGAGCAACTATGCTGCATTTGTAGAAGAAAATGACTCACAAGGAACAATCACTTTCTCTAAATAAAACATAAGAAACAAGTTGTATGTTGACTTACTCCTTTTAATCAAACATGCTCCATGGCATGGCACAAGTCTTCATGTTCCTATCAAAACCGCAACCGAGTTGCAGAAGCACTTGGTCTTATCTCGTAATCTAGCAAACAATCAGAACTACCACCAAATGTGACTACCACGGTACAACATATGCTATGTCATGTATCACATATCAATCTGTCACGAGTCATAAGACAAGAATAATACTATAGCCAAGATCTAAATGGGGCTTCACTGCAATCTACAACTGGATTTTCAAAGAAGCGCAACCGAAGCATGTTGAATAAGTAAATATATTGTACAAACAGATTCTAATGGTGTATATCTGTATATGCAGCAAGTTGAAAAGTAAGAGATGCAGACAGCAAGCAATTGTCAGAGCACTTCAAAATATCATGATTAACAGGTGGCAAATAAATCATGAAACATGGGCTGTAACTTTCAACAAATAAACCAAACATCATAATGTCAACACCCATCAGCATTGCAGGTGACGACCATGTTGCTGCCCTTGCCATTGTGGTTATGGTCATCCAAATCTTCCTCCTCGTCCTTCTATATAAATAATGCCCAGCATTGTGAACACCGCGACTCGGTTTTGACCTGCATCCATGCGAGTGAGATGGATCAGAGACTGATCTTGCATGAAAGGAAGAGGAAAACTATGGGAAAATAGAGGAACCCCAATGAATCTTGTTCACATACATTTGGTGTGTAGATGGATGGTTGCGACAGTGCAACAACAACACATGCCGGCATCACACGGAATATTTCTTACGACGATCGCTTGCAAGACTCGGTAGGGCAGAGGAGCCTTGGTGTAGATGGCTACGGTCTGTGTCAGCTACGTACTTTCCGTTAGAGCACGTACGTACGCAGTGGTCGCTAAATGTGCACATTCAGCTCAGAATTCAAGAATCAAGAAACAGTACACATTCCAATGGTGAACTACAATGATGCTACTACAACAGAATCGCTATTAAAATCGGAATTACAAAAGACTGAAGAAATTACTGTTATAAGCACTCTTGACACGGTATCTTTTTTCGTTGGCCAACACAAACAATCTGCAAACTTAATAGAAAAGAATGCAAAGAGAAGAAAAAAGGCAAACCTTATGTGTGAATCAATGGATTGTGTGCCCGGCGGCCAAGCCACAACCATCCACGCAGATGAGCCTCGTCCAAATTCTTATACCGTACATTATACGTCCATTCCATCACGATTGGAACACCCAGACATCAAATAAACGCCAGCCTGCGAGATCCCTAGCCACCGCCGAGCCAACTGTATCATCACTGTGATCCAGCCAAGGAGCCGCCATGCTTGGCAGGGGAAGGACGACGCCGACGCCATCGACGCAGATGAGCAGCGTGCGACCTGCCCCCACGGGTCCCATCGCAGAAGATGCCAACGAAAACAGGGAACTGGCCGACATCACCTCCATCATCCCGGACACGGTGTGCCCGGATGGCCGCCATGGGGAGTGGCTGCCACAACAGCGATTCATGCAGAGACGGAAGACGGGGCGCGATAGCGGAGTTGGGAGAGATAGAAGACCATGGGGCAGCCGGGGGAGGGGGCGGCAGCGACGATTATGCGTATCCCGGAGTTCGTCGGCAGGGTTTGAAACCGCCCTGCCCTGAAGACTTGGCGGCGGCGATTCCCGGAGTTCGGCGGCGGTGGGATTGAAACCGCCCTGCCTTGCAGAGGCGGGGGCGGGATTCAAACCGCCATACCTTGCAGCGGCGGCGGCGACGTCTCCCCCTCGGACGGCGGCGGCGGCGGCGGCGACGTCTCCCCCGTCGGACGGCGGCGGCGGCGGTGGCAACGATCGATGGGAGTGGGCAAGCAAGGATGGGGATCGATGGAGTTTTTTAGCGGCGGCGGCGGCGGAAACGATAGATGGAATCGATGGGAGTGGGCAACGCATGATGGGGTCGATGGTTTTTTTTTTGGGCTTTTTTGGATGGCTGCGTGGAAGGGATGGGGTGGGGGAGATGACGAAAAAAACCAACGAAAAAAACTGTGAAGACTATTCACCAACTGCTTCATTAGAAGTAGAGATTACGACCAGCCTTAGTACTCCCTTCGTCTTCGTTTTATATAATATAAAAGCATGCATCGCACCGTCCTACGCAGTGGTTAACGTACACCGACGTTCACTTTGCCATATGTGCTTTCTCTCTCCTTGGATCTGGCCCAGAGTTCCGGTGGCAAGCACAGCCATGAGCACCAAGCCGGCCGACAGCCACACATTCGGCTGCATCGGCTCCATCTCCTCGTTGTTGTTAGCGGCATCGTCCTTGGCCATCTCATCAGCGATTCCGTCAATGTACTTTCAGGCAAGGGGTGTGATGAAAAGGTGGTCAATGATGAATTACAAAGCTTCACTGAATTATGTAGGAAGCAAGAAAATGTGATAATTGCAACCGTAAATTAAGGAATCATATACGACACTTGTTGAAGCATGATTTTTATACAATGGAAACAAATACTGGTGGAAGCAAAGAAGCCTAGGTGATTACAAGGAGACAACTTCGTGATGTCTTGATCGTCATCGTATCCGTTTGGGTCAGTTGAAGGGAAAAAAATTATATGAGACCAGATCTCACGGTTAGCAAATGAGACCCGTTCTGATGGATGACACGTGGCATTCACAAATCACAAAGCATCTAATCTCTCTCCTCCCCCCTTGATTTTAAGTGGAGGTGAGAGATGTATTATGATTTGTAAATGTCACGTGTCATCCATCAGAATGGGTCTCACGTGAGACCTGGTCTCGTAGAATTCTTTTCCCAGTTGAAGGGCCGGTGTCCAGCTGCGTCCGCCCAAAATTAGAGGTGTGCCCAATCGGCTAACGCATTTCGTTCGCGCGCTCAAAATGTATGTAAGCTAAGGCCAAAGTTCATACCGGCGTCCGGGTACGTTCCATCAAGTGGCATACATGCCAGCCTACGAAAAAAAATATCACAATTCATGCCAGCACAATTTCCAATGCCGGATGCATTTGCCAGGAGATAAGGCTGGTCATAGTGGGAGTAACTTAGCAAGTAACATAGCGCATTTGAAGACAGGTTTACTTATGTGGCATAGAGTTAATGAGGAGAGAGGTGTTCGGAGTAACATAATATGCTACTGTAACATAACGTAACCCAAAGCAAAATGAGTCTATGATGTAATAAATATCATCATCTATAATACTACTTGTATATTACTTTGCACTATAAAGATAGTAACAAAGACTAGTGTCATATGCATAACACTAGTCTAAATTATTCCCACTATGACTAGCCTAAAAAGGGTCATAGTTCATGCATGGTCAAACAACTTATATGCTATTCACCCGTAAAAGAAACTTATATGCTATTTGAGCGAGATGGGCATCCCGATTCCCGAAGGCACCTGGCCCGCACATGAAAGACACAATCGAAAAGACATGCATGCAATAAAATCCTCTTCTTTCCTAGAGAGAACGTTAGTCTGAAACCGTGAGTCAGGAAAATCTTAAGGGCATGTATAATGGTTGATAAGATAGTCTTATCTTAAGTCTTGCATGTGATTTAGATATGACAAAAAATATGTTTAATGGGTCATCCCTTAGTCTTATCTTCAATAACTAACTATTACTAAAAACGTGGTGAGACATATTATGATAAAAGATCATCTCTTGTCTTCTCTTAAATAAGAGATTGTTGGGGAACGTAGTAATTTCAAAAAAAATCCTACGCACATGTAAGATCATGGTGATGCATAGCAACGAGAGGGGAGAGTGTTGTCCACGTACCCTCGTAGACCGAAAACGGAAGCGTTAGCACAATGCGGTTGATGTAGTCGTACGTCTTCACGATCCGACCGATCAAGTACCGAACGCACGGTACCTCCGAGTTCAGCAGACGTTCAGCCCGATGACGTCCCTCGAACTCCGATCCAGCCGAATGTTGAGGGAGAGTTTCGTCAGCACGATGGCGTGGTGACGATGTTGATGTTCTACCGACGCAGGGCTTCGCCTAAGCACCGCTACAGTATTATCGAGGTGGACTATGGTGGAGGGGGGCACCGCACACGACTAAGGGATGATCAACTTAATCAACTTGTGTGTCTAGAGGTGCCCCCCTGCCCCTGTATATAAAGGAGCAAGGAGAGGCCGGCCGGCCCTCTATGGGTGCGCCAGGAGGAGGAGTCCTCCTCCTAGTAGGAGTAGGACTCCCCTTTCCTACTCCTAGGAGGAAAGGAAGGAGGAGAAGGAGAAGGAAGGAGAAGGAGGAGAAGGAGGAAAGGGGGGCCGGCCCCCTGGTCCAATTCGGTTTGGTCTAGGGGGGCCGCGCGCCCTGCCTCCTCCCTTCCACCACTTGGCCCATGAGGCCCATTACTTCTTCCTCGTATTCCCGTAACTCCCCGGTACCCCCGAAAATACCCGAATCACTCGGAACCTTTCTGATGTCCGAATATAGTCGTCCAATATATCGATCTTTACGTCTCGACCATTTCGAGACTCCTCGTCATGTCCCCGATCTCATCCGGGACTCCGAACTACCTTCTGTACATCAAATCACATAAACGCATAATACAATCGTCACCGAAACTTTAAGCGTGCGGACCCTACGGGTTCGAGAACTATGTAGACATGACCGAGACATGTCTCCGGTCAATAACCAATAGCGAAACCTGGATGCTCATATTGGCTCCCACATATTCTACGAAGATCTTTATCGGTCAGACCGCATAACAACATACGCTGTTCCCTTTGTCATCGGTATGTTACTTGCCCGAGATTCGATCGTCGGTATCTCAATACCTAGTTCAGTCTCGTTACCGGCAAGTCTCTTTACTCGTTCCGTAATACATCATCCCGCAACTAACTTATTAGTTGCAATGCTTGCAATGTTTAAGTGATGTGTATTACCGAGAGGGCGCAGAGATACCTCTCCGACAATCGGAGTGACAAATCCCTAATCTCGAAATACGCCAACCCAACAAGTACCTTCGGAGACACCTGTAGAGCACCTTTATAATCACCCAGTTACGTTGTGACATTTGGTAGCACACAAAGTGTTCCTCCGGTAAACGGGAGTTGCATAATCTCATAGTCATAGGAACATGTATAAGTCATGAAGAAAGCAATAGCAACAAACTAAACGATCAAGTGCTAAGCTAACGGAATGGGTCAAGTCAATCACATCATTCCCCTAATGATGTGATCCCGTTAATCAAATGACAACTCATGTCTATGGTTAGGAAACATAACCATCTTTGATCAACGAGCTAGTCAAGTAGAGGCATACTAGTGACACTATGTTTGTCTATTTATTCACACATGTATTATGTTTCCGGTTAATACAATTCTAGCATGAATAATAAACATTTATCATGATATAAGGAAATAAATAATAACTTTATTATTGCATCTAGGGCATATTTCCTTCAGTCTCCCACTTGCACTAGAGTCAATAATCTAGTTCACATCGCCATGTGATTTAATACCAATAGTTCACATCACCATGTGATTAACACACATAGTTCACATCGACATTTGACCAACACCCAAAGGGTTTACTAGAGTCAATAATCTAGTTCACATCGCTATGTGATTAACACCCAAAGAGTACAAAGGTGTGATCATGTTTTGCTTGTGAGAGAAGTTTAGTCAATGGGTCTGCCACATTCAGATCCGTACGTATTTTGCAAATTTCTATGTCAACAATGCTCTGCACTGAGCTACTCTAGCTAATGGCTCCCACTTTCAATATGTATCCAGATTAAGACTTAGAGTCATCTGGATCAGTGTCAAAACTTGCATCGACGTAACCCTTTACGACGAACCTTTTGTCACCTCCATAATCGAGAAACAAATCCTTATTCCACTAAGGATAATTTTGACCAATGTCCAGTGATCTACTCCTAGATCACTATTGTACTCCCTTGTCAAACTCAGGGTAGGGTATACAATAGGTCTGGTACACAGCATGGCATACTTTATAGAACCTATGGCTAAGGCATAGTGAATGACTTTCATTCTCTTTCTATCTTCTGCCGTGGTCGGGTTTTGAGTCTTACTCAACTTCACACCTTGTAACACAGGCAAGAACTCATTTTTGACTGTTCCATTTTGAACTACTTCAAAATCTTGTCAAGGTATGTACTCATTAAAAAACTTTATCAAGCGTCTTGATCTATCTCTATAGATCTTGATGCTCAATATGTAAGCAGTTTCACCGAGGTCTTTCTTTGAAAAACTCCTTTCAAACATTCCTTTATGCTTTGCAGAATAATTCTACATTATCTCTGATCAACAATATGTCATTCACATATACTTATCAGAAATGTTGTAATGCTCACACTCACTTTCTTGTAAATACATGCTTCACCGCAAGTCTGTATAAAACTATATGCTTTGATCAACTTATCAAAGCGTATATTCCAACTCCGAGATGCTTGCACTAGTCCATAGATGGATCGCTGGAGCTTGCATATTTTGTTAGTACCTTTAGGATTGACAAAACCTTCTGGTTGCATTATATACAACTCTTCTTTAATAAATCCATTAAGGAATGCAGTTTTGTTTATCCACTTGCCAGATTTCATAAAATGCGGCAATTGCTAACATGATTCGGACAGACTTAAGCATAGATACGAGTGAGAAACTCTCATCGTAGTCAACACCTTGAACTTGTCGAAAACCTTTTTGCGACAATTCTAGCTTTGTAGATAGTGACACTACTATCAGCGTCCGTCTTCCTCTTGAAGATCCATTTAATCTTAATGGCTCGCCGATCATTGGGCAAGTCAATCAAAGTCCATACTTTGTTCTCATACATGGATCTCATCTCAGATTTCATGGCCTCAAGCCATTTCACGGAATCTGGGCTCATCATCGCTTCCTCATAGTTCGTAGGCTCGTCATGGTCAAGTAACATGACCTCTAGAATAGGATTACCATACCACTCTGGTGCGGATATCACTCTGGTTTACCTATGAGGTTCGGTAGTAACTTGATCTGAAGTTACATGATCATCATCATTAGCTTCCTCACTAATTGGTGTAGTAGTCACATGAACAAATTTCGTGATGAACTACTTTCCAATAAGGGAGCAGGTACAGTTACCTCATCAAGTTCTACTTTCCTCCCACTCACTTCTTTCGAGAGAAACTCCTTCTCTAGAAAGGATCCATTCTCAGCAACGAATATCTTGCCTTCGGATCTGTGATAGAAGGTGTACCCAACATTTTCTTTTGGGTATCCTATGAAGACGCACTTCTCCGATTTGGGTTTGAGCTTATCAGGTTGAAACTTTTTTCACATAAGCATTGCAACCTCAAACTTTAAGAAACGATAGCTTAGGTTTCTTGCCAAACCATAGTTCATACGGTGTCGTCTCAACGGATTTAGATGGTGCCCTATTTAACGTAAATGTAGCTGTCTCTAATGCATAACCCCAAAACGATAGCGGTAATCGGTAAGAGACATCATAGATCGCACCATATCTAATAAATCACGGTTATGACGTTTGGACACACCATTACACTGTGGTGTTCCAGGTGGCGTGAGTAGTGAAACTATTTCACATTGTTTTAACTGAAGGCCAAACTCATAACTCAAATATTTTACTTCTGCGATCATATCGTAGAAAATTTAATTTTTGTTACGATGATTCTCCACTTCACTCTGAAATTCTTTGAACTTTTCAAATATTTCAGACTTGTGTTTCATCAAGTAGATATACTCATATCTGCTCAAATCATCTGTGAAGATCAGAAAATAATGATCCCTGCCGTGAGCCTCAATATTCATCGGACCACATACATCAGTATGTATGATTTCCAACAAATCTGTTGCTCGCGCCATTATTCCGGAGAACGGAGTCTTAGTCATCTTGCCCATGAGGCATGGTTCGCAAGCATCAACTGATTCATAATTAAGTGATTCGAAAAGCCCATCAACATGGATTTTCTTCATGCACTTTACACCAATATGACCTAAACGGCAGTGCCACAAATAAGTTGCACTATCATTATTAACTTTGCATCTTTTGGCTTCAATATTATGAAAATGTGTATCACCACGATCAAGATCCAACAAACCATTTTCATTGGGTGTATGGCCATATGAGGTTTTATTCATGTAAAAAAACAACAATTATTCTCTAACTTACAAGAATAACATGATCCAATCATATTTATGCTCAACGCAAACACCAAATAACATTTATTTAGGTTCAACACTAATCCTGAAAGTATAGGGAGTGTGCGATGATGATCATATCAATCTTGGAACCACTTCCAACACACATCATCACTTCACCCTTAACTAGTCTCTGTTTATTTTGCAACTCCCATTTCGAGTTACTACTTTTAGCAACTGAACCAGTATCAAAAACCGAGGGGTTGCTAAGAACACTAGTAAAATACACATCAATAATCTGTATATCAAATATACCTTTGTTCACTTTGCCATCCTTCTTATCCGCCAAATACTTGGGGCAGTTCCGCTTTCAGTGTCCAGTCTGCTTGCAGTAGAAGCACTCAGTTTCAGGCTTAGGTACAGATTTGGGTTTCTTCTCCTGAGCAGTAACTTGCTTACTGTTCTTCTTGAAGTTCCCCTTCTTCTTCCCTTTGCCCTTTTGCTTGAAACTGGCGGTCTTGTTGACCATCAACACTTGATGCTCCTTCTTGATTTCTACCTCCGCAGCCTTTAGCATTGCGAAGAGCTCGGGAATTGTCTTATCCATCCCTTGCATGTTATAGCTTGGTGGCAATGATTGAAGAACTCTGTCAATGACACTATCAATAGGAAGATTAACTCCCAGATGAGTCAAGTGATTATGATACCCAGACATTTTGAGTATATGTTCACTGACAGAACTATTCTCCTCCATCTTGCAGCTATAGAATTTATTGGAGACTTCATATCTCTCAATTCGGGCATTTGCTTGAAATATTAACTTCAACTCCTGGAACATCTCATATGCTCCATGACGTTCAAAACGTCGTTGAAGTCCCTATTCTAAGCCATAAAGCATGGCACACTGAACTATCGAGTAGTCATCAGCTTTGCTCTGCCAGACGTTCATAACATCTGGTGTTGCTCCAGCAGCAGGCCTGGCACCTAGCGGTGCTTCCAGGACGTAATTCTTCTGTGCAGCAATGAGGATAATCCTCAAGTTACGGACCCAGTCCGTGTAATTGCTACCATCATCTTTCAACTTTGCTTTCTCAAGGAACGCATTAAAATTCAACGGAACAACAGCACGGGCCATCTATCTACAATCAAACATAGACAAGCGAGATACTATCAGGTACTAAGTTCATGATAAATTTAAGTTCAATTAA